>NW_005371694.1:569808-589970 GCF_000412655.1 Myotis brandtii
AGCCCGGCTGAATGGAAGCCGGTTTCTGGTGTTTTGTTTAGCTTCTTATTTGCAACATAGTACATAGTTGCTTAGAGTTGCAGCTGAGAGGCCGGCAAGTGAGGCGGGGAACGTTGGAGTCCGCAGCAAGCAAGCCTCATGCTCGCTTCAGTGCCTGGCTGCCGGCCGCCATCTTGGCTGACAGTTAATTTGCATATACTCACTGATTAGCCAATGAAAAGGGTAGTGGTTGTACGCTAATTACCATGTTTCTCTTTTATTAGTGTAGATTATATTATTTTTGTCAAATATTTGAGCTCATCTCTGATCATTTTCTTAGAGTACATTTGTAAAAATAGATTTTTGGGATATAAAACATATATTATAGATTGTCATCCAAATATGTACCAATTTACGTTTTCGCCAGCAATAGATGATAGCTCCGCTTTCATTTTTCTACATTTTTACTAACACTGAGTAGTTAAAAAATTTTAAAAACTTACAGTCATTTTATGCTGCCTCTTTATGCATTCTAAGTTCTGGTATTTATAGAAAGCATTTTAGGTTGTTATCAATCATCCTGAATTTGATTTGCTTATTAATTCACTAATAAGTAATTTATTTATTTAGTGCATATATAATGAACCCATGATAGGTGCCAAACTCTGTTTTTAGGTGCTGGGGATAGAGAGATAAATTAGACAAGTTTCCTGCTCTAATGGGGTAGTATTATCTAGTAGGCTTTGCTGATTTCAATGAAGAATCATTCCTGGTGTACAAAACAACAAATACTTTCTATTTTGGTAGAAGCCTTGCCACATACAATGTTAGTTTTATTTTAATCAGTGACTTGTTAAGCAGAGTGATTCATAGCCAAAGTCTAACATATATGAATGTATAAAACTAGTATGATAATCAGATTATGCCTTAGTTTAATATCTGATTGTTACAAAATGATAACATTAGACATAGTTTGCATACATGCTTCATAACATGATGTTCAGTGTTAGAAATTGTTTGGTACATTAACTATGTAACTTTAGTTAAAATATACAGATTAACAGGACATTTTAGGCTCTTGCAAAAAGGCAGCTTTGAAGAATGAAAATAAAATAAACATAAAGTATCTTAGAAAAAAAGAAAGGACTCATGAACATTATGACCTCTTAGTGCTTCTCATCAGAATATCTGTAACTGGGTCGAACCATCTATGATAATGAAAGCGTAATATGCTAATTAGACCAGACAGCTGAACGACCTTCCAGACGTGATCCCAGACGTCCTTCCAGACGAAGTTGCTGAGGCAGAAGTGGTTAGGGGCAATGAGGCAGGCAGGCAGAGTGATTAGGGGCAACCAGGCAGGCAGGTGAGCAGTTAGGGGTGATCAGGCAGGCAGGTGAGCAGTTAGGGATGCTCAGGCAGGCAAGCGAGTGGTTAGGGGTGATCAGGCAGGCAGGTGAGTGGGTAGGGGCAATGAGTCAGGCAGGCAGAGTGGTTAGGGGTGATCAGGCAGGCAAGCAGGCGAGCGGTTAGGAGCCAGCAGTCCCGGATTGCAAGAGGGATGTCTGATTGCTGGTTTAGGCCAGATCCCGCAGGGATCCCTGTGGGATCCAGCCTAAACTGGCAGTTGGACATCACCTGAGGGGTTCCGGATTGTGAGACGGTACAGGCCAGGCTGAGGGACCCCACCCCATGCACGAATTTCATGCACCAGGCCTCTAGTTTATTATAAATAGCACTCCAGATGAGAGGAAATCATGGTATAAGAATGCCATGGTCTTAGGTTAATGTTGTCTGCTTTAACAAATGTCTCAAATTCTTCTTTTTAAATATATATTTGACTGAAATCACACAGCTAAAAGGGATGGTGGCAGTGTAAATATGTTTTATTTTTCCTTAGTAAGGGACAAAAAAAGACTTCATCACAGACAGACAGACTTGTCTTGCAATTTGTTTTTTTTGTCATTTTCAATAAATTTCCTTTTTTTCTTAAAGAATGGGGATTAGTTTACTTTAGAGAAAGATACCTGATTTTAAGAAAATGTTTCAATGAATTGCAACCTTAAAATGTAAAACATGTTTAGTGCTGTTTTCCTACTTTTCACTACGTGTTTGATAAATGTTAGAAGGTAAAGTGATGTATTAACTTGGGACTGTATTTTCTATCCCAATGATTTGGCTTCACTCACCAAACATACTGTACAGCAGATTTTACAAACCACAGGAAAACTGGCACAAATTTTGAATATTTTGCTTTATAAAATGAGACAGTGTATTTACTAAAGTTTAGAAAATGTTTTTTGATATTGCTTCAATAAATCTCTGGCCTTGAAACAAATGCAGATAAAATGTTTAAGGTTTAAGCATTTGCTATAAGTAAAATTTGATATGCCTTTCAAATAATCAGGCAGAATGTGGAGATGGAATTTAATTAAAGCCCAGTTATGTCTGTAAAATTTCCAACGCAAAAACTGTAGTTGTCTTGTTTGAATTTTAAAAACATTATTGAAGTGTTTGGTTTATAGATTGCAGTCATGAAAAGATAAGATAAAATTCTGGTGTTACATTTATGTTTTGAAGATATATCTAATCTGTAGAGGAATGAGAAATGTAGTAGAGGTACATGTTGCTGAAAATCACTGTAGCATTACACTTAAACACTTAGAAACCAAAGTAGTTAATATAATTTATATATACATAAACTAAATTATATCTTTAGTAGAGACTTCTTGGATTGAAACATTTTTACCCAGTATTTTAATCAAATATGCTATCATCTCTGCTCCATTCCATGTGTGCGGCACACAAATTTACCGATATGTGTTTCACTTAATGGATGTAATATGTGTAATGTGCTATTAATGTCTATTAGAAATACATGGAATAGTGAGAAAGTACTTTAATCAGAAATAGTTGCTATTTCTTAAAAATCAGAAAGATCAGGATAACAGTGAGGTAGGTTTGTTCTATTTTTTAAAGTGACAGTGCTCTTGTCTCTGAAATGAAATAGTAACCCACTCATATTCTTATTTTGCATAAATTTGCATGACAAATTCCCAAAGCTCTCATTTGAAGTAAGTAAAATTAAAGGATGCAACCTCTTATAACTGTATGCATGCCACGATATTTAGAGGAAGCACACTAAACAGAATTTTTAAAGAATTAATTTGATTACCTTTCAGGACAAGGGACAAGGGATTAAAAATAGGAAAAGAGTAGGTGAGAGCAAGAGTGAGGGAGAGAGGAAGAGAGAAAGCAAAGGGGTGCTCATTGATTTGTGTCTCTGTGTTAGCAGCTTTACTGAGATATAATTCACATACCATAAAATCCACCCCTTTAAAGTGTACAATTCAATGGCTTTTTAGTCTATTCACAGACTTGTGCAATCATCACACTATCTAATTTTAGAGCATTTTTATTGCATACCCATTAGCAGTCATTCCCCATTCCCTTCTATTTTCTGTCTCTATTAATTTTAATATATTTTCAGGGTGATATTCAAGTTTATTTCACTTCATAGCAATTGGGTCTAAATTGCTTTGGATTGTACTTAGTGATTGATTATATTGATTCTGTACATGTTTTGGAAATGTAACTTTGAGTAGAATCCCAACTTTCTTGTGGAACTAAGATAATTTTAAATAAGCATACAAAATTACTAATAATTATGTCAAAATGGGTCATCTGTGTTACTTCTTCATTAAATTAAATAGGATGGGGTTCAGTTTAAGTAGTTGATTTGTTATTTTCACCCCTGATCTCAGATGCACCTAAGAAATGATATTATGAAGGGGAGAAAAAAAAAAAACAAACAAACCCAAATTCTCAAATATCCCATGATATAGATTAAAATGTTAATGGAAATTTGTAGCTGTTTGTGACTTTGTAAATCAATCATAAATTATTATTCCAATCCCCAACTGCCATAATCATGCTAAAAGTTATGGGAAAAAGATGATTATGCTCTCAAGATTTTACTATCTAGGTGAATCAGACCTTACTTTTATCCCTTAGATATGTTTTGCTTAGAATTAATAATCCAATAAATTAATACCACTGATAACTCTATTACTATGAATCTCCTCAGCATTTATTTCTATCATATCTGTAATCAATTCAGGGAGTAAGAAGTTGCTTCTTTATTTCTCTTTTGTCTATATGCTTAGAAACTGCATAAATATTTTTAAAGCTTTTTATTGTAAAACGAGAGGCCCGGTGCACGAAAATTTGTGCACTTGGGAGGATCCTTCAGCCTGGCCTGTGCTCTCTCGCAGTCTGGGACCTCTCAGGGGATGTCCACCTGTCGGCTTAGGCCCACTCCCTGGGGATCGGGCCTAAGCTGGCAGTCAGACATCCCTCTGGCAGCCCGGGAGTCCTCGGACCTAAGCCGTCAGTTGAACATTCTTAGCACTGCTGAGGAGAGGCTCCCGCCACCACTGCTGCACTCGCAGCCTTCAGCCCAGCTTGTGGCTGAGTGAAGCTCCCCCTATGGGAGCACACTGATCACCAAGGGGCAGCTCCTGCATTGAGCGTCTGCTTCTTCTGCTTCGTGGTCAGTGTGCACCATAGCAACCAGTCATTCTGCCATTAGGGTTAATTTGCATATTTTTCTTTTATTATATAGGATACAATACAAGAAATCACACCAAAATATATAGTTTGTAAATTATTATAAGGTGAAACCATTATAACCACCATCAGGAATAGGAAATAGAACTTTTTCAGCCACCCCTCTGCCTCATCACAGCCTCTCCCTCCTTCCAAAGGTAATCATTATTCTGACTTCTGTAGTGTTCACTTTCAGAACTTCTTTATGCTACTATCACTTCCCTACACACTAGAGTTTAGTCTTGAATACTAATAAAAAACAAACAAACAGATGTAGATGTATTTTAAGACTCTTTTAATCTACAATTAAAATTTTACAATTCACCTTTCTTTTATTTATAATTTATCTATAAAAGAACCTGGGTATTTGACTTGTAAGATTTCCCTGACTACATACTCATAAAGCAATTTTACATTTTGTATTTCCTACAAATTAGCAGCTGGACCCAGAGGCTGGATGAGATTTAGGTTTAATTCTTTGGGAATATTGCAGGAGGTATTATGTTTTTTCATCAGAAGTCACTTGTTATCTGGTTTTTGCTCTTTTTGTCGTAGAAAGAAAAAACTGCCATTAATGCTCAATACCTGGATCCATTAATCAGTGGGGGTTGTAAAATAGTGATATTATAATTCCATCAAGTTGTTTTCATTTATTAGCTGTAATAACTTTATAAGAAGATACTTCACCCCATCTATCGTTATCTATAATCTATTATGGATACAGATCGAATAAGGAAGACAGGATTAATTCTTGGCATTTCCCATTTATTTGTTCAGTTTTCAAGTAATGAATTGATTCCTTATGATTCACAGATGACCAATTTTTTGTGTGTTCATAAATATTTTTATTAATTCATGGATTTAAGCATAGTTTATGGATTTCAATTGATTGCAAACTTATCCTTATTAAAGCTCAAGTTTTCTTATCTTTGGAACATTGATTTTCCTCTTATCTCATGAATTATATTTATTTATTGCCTTTGTAGTCTGATATTTTCCTTGCTATAAAATTTGTCAAGATATTCCAGGTCAACCTTGTTCATTTCCTTTTCTTGACTTGAAATTGGTCATTTCTCTCAATAGTCACAGTTTCTTTTAAAGAAAAACCCTACTGAGGCTAAAGTCTGGGCTTTAGTGGTCTTCACTGATTCTGGATTGATCATTGTTTCTAGACATTTTTGGTGGATAGGTCTAAGAAGTGTGTGTGTGTGTGTGTGTGTGTATGTGTGTGTCTTTAAAGTTTAAACACCTCATGAGCTTATATTGAAATTTCCCATTCAAATTCAAAACTAAAAGTTTTTTAATACTCTTTTTGTTACATTTTTATTTCTTTTCTTTCACACTGAGAATCCTGGTTCTTAAGAACTTAGGGAATGTTAGAACTATAACATTCCAAAATTACTAAAATATAAAGAATGTTGATTGTCTTAAGTTGATCTCCTCAGATGCAGAGAGTACACTTTTGATATGTAATTTCAATTTTTATTTTATTTTATAGGAATTTCTTTGCTTTATAGGTTTTAGTATTTGTTCTATTCCTTTGCTTTAGTTTTCTTCTTTGGATATGTATTTGTATGGTAAATCTTCTTTGCCTATCCTAACTCTTACATCCTTTTAATACTTATAAATTAAAGTGTTTCTCCTTTTAAAGTGATTTTAAACTTTATACAATAAAATAAAATTAAAAAAAAATAAAGTGATTTTGCAAAGTATACCTAAGGCCTCACATATATCATTTAATTCCATAAACATCAACTTGGTGCTGAATTGAGTATCACCTGGAATACAATTATTTTTGTTGCATGGGATGGGAATATTTTGCTGCACATACCATTTACTAATTCAACTAATATTTACAGAGAGCGTATGATGTTCCAGGCAATGTGCTAAGCCAGTTATGAAGAGGGAAGAATGCAAATACACTCTAAGGGTGGAGGTAGACATTGTCTTAAAAAACTAGTGTAATTACAAGTTTGCAAGTTGACCCAAACTTGTCCAGTAAGAATTTGTAATAAAGGGATGTATTAATTTTATATTACTGCTCTAACAAATTACTACAAACATCATGACTTAAAAGAATACATATTTGTTACCTTACAGTTCTGGAAGTCAGAAGGCCAAAATAAGTCTCACTGGGTTACTATAAGGGTGTCTAGATGCTCTAGGGCCGTGGTCGGAAAACCGTGGGTTGCGAGCCACATGCGGCTCTTTGGCCCCTTGAGTGTGGCTCTTCCACAAAAATACCACGTGCAGGCACGCACGTACAGTGCGATTGAAACTTCGTGGCCCATGCGCAGAAGTTGGTATTTTGTGGAAGAGCCGGTATTTTGTGGAAGAGCCACACTCAAGGGGCCAAAGAGCCGCATGTGGCTCGTGAGCCACGGTTTGCCGAGCTGCAGTTTGCCGACCACTGCTCTAGGGAATCATTTGTTTCCCTGCTCATTTTAGCTTCTAGAGGCTGCCTGCATTCCTTGGCTTGTGGCTCCCTTTCTCCACCTTCAAATGTAGCAAGGGCAGGTGAGTCCTTTTCACATCTACTTTGGTCTCCTCTTCTGCTCCTTCTTCCACATTTAAGAACCCTTGTTGATTACATTGGACCCACATTGATAATTCAGGATAATCTTCCTAGTTTAAAGTTAGCTGGATAGCAACATTAATTCCATTTGTAACCTTAATTCTACTTTGCCATATAATGTAGCATGTTTCCAATTTCTAAGGATTAGGATATCATTGTGGGACCATTATTTTGCCTAGCACATTATCTTTATCTAGGACAAGAATGGTTGAGGAAAGCTTTAAATTTTTTTACTTGAGCTATTGATGTTTACATTGCAGCTTTATAACATACTAGAGGCCCAGTGCATGAATTTGTGCACATTGAAAGAAAATTAATTAGAAGAAATATTTTAATATTGCTTTTCACCCTTTGCCTATAATAAAATTGTCAACCAAATTCATGATCGACAATGACAGATGGAAACACACACATATGATTGGTGCAGGCAAGAGCTTTACATGTATTGCACATGCGCGAGCCAACTTAGCCTTTTATATATATAGAATAAACTTGCTTAATTAGACCTGCTTCCTGATTTAGCTAAACTTTTTCCAGCCCAGTGAAACACCCCAACTTCTCTTTCAAGGAATTATCAGGTACACAGTAGTAGATATCAACATGAAGCAGATTATTATTGTAGATCATGCAGGGAGAACAAAGAGTAAAATATTTAACTGCAGCAGTGTTTGACTATATTCTGTGCAGTGAGAAAACCTGAAGTCATTTTTAAGGTCCACCATTTCTTACTTCTTTTCAGTTGGGTCAAGTTTCTAAGCTTTCTAAATCTCTGTTTTCTGGCTAATGAAAAGAAAATAGGATTCCACTGAGTCTCCTATCTACCTACTCCAGGACTTCTGTGATGATCAAATGAGATGAGGCATGGGAAAACACTTCACAGACATTTGGTTAACATGTGAAATGTTTGCACGTGGCTATAAAACAAGTTGGGTTTCTGGGCTGAAGAAACTGTAAGGAGGCTAGTCGTTGTTAGGGAGAGGAAGCTGGGCGTTGCTATGGGACATCATTACCCAGTGCCCACAGCCACCATTTCTGGGCTTGGTTGGGCTGTGGGCCATATTTTGAGCCATGGGGTCTCGGCAGCGTCAGCTGTGATTTGGTGGGCTGTCGCACCAGGTGGTGGCGGGGTCTGTGTTCTACTAGGGGGAAGCCAAGTGTTGCTTTGTGGGCTACAAGTCTGTGGTGCTGTTTTCCTGTAAATGGCCAGTGCACATCATGGCAGCTCCTGCATTGAGCATCTGCCCCCTGATGGTGAGTGCATGTTATAGCGACCATTCGGATGGTCAGACACTTAGCATATTAGCCTTTTATATATAGAGATGGGAATAAGCAAGGTTAAGAGAAAACGGGGATGCAGATGAGGATGCAGGACAGCAAGTTGGAGGCTGTTGCAGTAGTTAGTTCAGATGGGAAGAGTTTGGCTTAGATAAAAGTGGTGGCAGTGGAATTGGAGAGAACTGGATAGGTTCAAGAGAGCAATAATCCACTTTCAAGGACTGAAATGAGACCTCATTATCTTCAGTTAGTTGTGTTTTTGTTTTGATGTTACAAAATTCAGTTTTCTGCTTTTGTTTCCTAAGGACACCTATTAAGTGTACTTCTGCCATGGCCAGTATGGTTCAGTGATTAGAGCATTGGCCCACATACCACAGGGTCTCTGGTTAGATTTCTGGTCAAGGGCATGTACCTCAGTTGTGGGTTCGCTTCTCAACTCCAGTTGGGGCGTGTGGGGGAGGCAACTAATCAATCGATGTATCTCTCTTACATTGTTTCTTTCTCTCTCTACCACTCTCCCTTCTACTCTCTGTAAAAAACAATGGGAAAGATATATCCTCAGGTGAGGATTAACAAAAAAGACCAAAGAAATGATATTTTTTTAGAGACTCTGATAGCTGACCCTAGAAGAACCAAATAGGGTCTTTTCCAAAGGAGTTATTACAGACATTTATGGATGTGGGTTAGAGTATGGAGATATTTATATGTAAATTTTGCTTAAGGTAGCTATGGGAAGCTTGGCTTTTGGTGCTAAGGGACTTAGTAGGGTTTGGTGCTGTGAGTTGATTGCCACAATTCTACTCTGGTGGTTTTGGTTTTCTTTGTTCAACCTGTGATGAGCTTCTACATGAGAAATCTCTAAGAGGCCAAATTACCAGCTTACTTGCCAGCTGGTGTACCTTGGGTCTAGAATTGTTTAAAATGGAATACCTGGGACTTAAAAAACAAGACAGGTTTTTCTAACCCAGTGGTATTTTATTGCATCTTTGCTAGTATGTGAATCTCTGTATATTTTATTATATCCAAGGTGCTGGCTGTGCTTTCTTCCATGTCTGTGCTTGTGAGATACATTGGTAGAGCCTGTGGCACTTAATGTTTATTTATATGAAGAAGAGATATACGAAGTACTTCTGTTGGAAGTAGAGTAGGGTGAGAGGAGTGAGCAAACTGAGAAGGATTGCACACCGTTCTTAGGAGAAAGGGGTAGATTGGTTTTTGGGGGGAGACTCTAAGCTGTGAAGGCAGTAATGCTGTCTTGGATAGAATGATGGAGGCATGCATTCTATCCATGTTTATGAAAGTCTAGAGCAGGGGTCCTCAAACTACGGCCCGCGGGCCACATGCAAATACAAATATTGTATTTGTTCCTGTTTTGTTTTTTTACTTCAAAATAAGATATGTGCAGTGTGCATAGGAATTTGTTCATAGTTTTTTTTTAAACTATAGTCCGGCCCTCCAACGGTCTGAGGGACAGTGAACTGGCCCCCTGTTTAAAAAGTTTGAGGACCCCTGCTAGAGAGCCTTCAGCATAGTGAGGTTTGAAAATAACACCAGGTCGCTTTTATACTTTGGTGTTTGTAGTTTTGGGTACACCAGAAACAGCATCCAGCTGAGAATTTCCTTCAAGAGGGTTCTTGAGCAGTGTGTAGAAATCTAAAAGCAGAAGGTGGTGTGGGGTGGGGGGAAGAGGCACTCTGTAAGTGCAAGACATGATATTTGTAAGAACATGGGAGACCAACCCCTGAAATAACTTGAGGAGACTGGCTAGCTAAAGGCTGAGTTCCAGCATTATGCAAAGGTAACAGTGAATATGGGTTGTTCCTCTTTAGGAACATTGCTATCAGCAATTTGGTGAGGGTTGGGAGAAACTTTGCATTACAATTGCTATGTGCTGCCTCTTCTCATTCAGAACAAAGGTTCTAATATTCTACTGAATGGGTCATGGCTAGGAACAGGTTTGCAGAATAATTTGCACTGTTAATTTGGTGCTTAACATACAGCTAAGATCATCATGATATTTTTAGGAGTTGAGTTTTTAAATTCAGGGGTTATTGGCATATCCGCTGCTTGAGACCTTAGTTGTTTTAGAAAGGGGAGCAATTCTGATCCTCTAAGAAATCTAGATGTGACATGTTATCAAAATTATAGTGCCATGCTCAGGTAACATTTCGAAGCTGAACTAGCCACACTCCCCTAAAACTAAGACCTGTAGTCCAGCAGCGAATAGGACTATACATATTATCCTGCTCAACAGCTGCAAAGTAGGTTACCCCATTTTCAGAAATGGAAACTGGAGCTCGAAGATATTCACAAGGTTGCTAGAAGTTACATAGCTATGAAGGTAGGATTCAGACTCCTTGCATTATTCCCTGGTTCTTGTAGATCAACAAGAAAGAAAATTAACTGGTAGCTAGAGTGTCTAAAATCAAACAGCACTGCTTCCATCTTTGGCAATGTGAAGTTTACTTTCTCTTAATATCAGTTGTGTTCTATCAAATGTTCACATTCATCAAATTTCATATCTATCCGCCAAGGTTTGGTCTTAGCATTCTTCAAGCATCATAAGAACTGTATTTAAAAACAAATAGAGCTTAAATCTCTTTTTTCTCTTCCTTGCCTTTATCAGAGTTATTATTTCTCCTTTATAGAGTCAATATCTTCATTTCACAGTGAAACAAACACTTCTAGTCCAATCATTGCAAATGGTTTTGAAGCAATAGTTTCTTTGGCCTATGAATGCATTTATGAGAATAGCTACTGAAGTTTGGGGTTTTATTTGTTGCAGCAGCTAGCAATATACTAATTTATATGCCTTCTCTTTACTAATGCACTTGATTTTGGTTCTTTTGGCTATAAAAAAACAGATGCCTACTTAGGTCGCCTGAAGAAAAAGAAGAATTTCCCATGTGGATGGAAATCATTACAGCTCAGCTGCCCCTCTTATAGCACCTCTACTTCCATTTGAGCAACTGAACTATTCTTTGACCATCGGTTCTCACCATGTAAGCTGTGCCTTTTCTGTTTTCTCATATCTTTGGTTTCTAAATGGCTTTGGCCTGACATGGATTTTACCCAATCTCATGAATCTTTTCATATGAAGCTTCATTTCTAAGAAGCTAATCATGTTAGTTTTTTCAATTTTCTCCAAAATAGAATCTCATTTGCCTAGTTTTTTTTGTTTGTTTGTTTGTTTTTTGTGTTTTTTTTTTTTTTTTCAGTCAGCCCATATGAACCACTGGTTCTCAGCTAGCCTGTGATTTTTTTAACCTGGGGTTAATGCTCTTTCTTAACCTAAAATGAGGATAGTACGCCATAAACATTTTTAGAGCTACCAGCAAGGATTATGGTGGCTCTACTATTTTCTGCAAATAAATACCAGTTTATAATTATACAAACTTACTATGCCTTATGTTTGAATGTTTCAAAGAAACCATATGGACACTTTTCAGTACTTTTAGAAGATGATATTTGGAACTGCTGAAAGAAGATACTTTCATGACCCAAGTAATGTATATTATAAGTGGCGGTGGCTATTGGGGACCAGAAAGACAACCAAAAATGCAAAATTAGGTGAAGTGTGGAATCCTTAAGCCTGATGTTAAACTAATATTTGGTTTACAAGTTAAATGGACTTCAGTTTTAATAGTGTCAATGCATTAAAGTGACAAATATTTACCAAGTGATCTGCTATCTATAATAATAGAAGAGTAATATGCTAATTAGACTGGACAGCTGAACGACCTTCCGGACATCATTCCGGACGTCCTTCCGGATGAAGCTGCTGCAGCAGGGACTGAGGCAGAGGCGGTTGGGGGTGATCAGGTAGGCAGGCAAGCAATTAGGGGTGATCAGGCAGGCAGGCAGAGTGGTTAGGGGCGATCAGGCAGGCAGGCCAGGCTGAAGGACCCCCCCCCTCTTAATGATACGCTAAGGCTGCTCAACCACTCACTATGATGTGCACTGACCACTGGGGGCAGACCCTCAATGCAGAAGCTGCCCCATGGCAGTCAGTGTGCTGCCACAGGGGGAGCGCTGCTCAGCCAGAAGCCAGGCTCATGGCTGGCAAGTGCAGCAGCGGTGGCAGGAGCCTCTCCTGCCTCCACAGCAGCCCTAGGGCTGTTCGACTGACAGCTTAGGTCCACTCCCCAGTTGAACATCCCCTGAAGGCTCCCAGACTGTGAGAGGGACCCTACCCCTGAGTGTATGATTTTCATGCACCGGGCCTCTAGTATTTCTATAAAGTTGTTGAGTGAGATGCAGAAGGATTAACAGCAAAGTCACATGCTGAGGTTTATTTGAATCATTCAATTAACTAATATTTATTAAGCAGTGCGATGTTCCAGTTAGGAGTTGGGTTGTAGTGATAAGTTATAGATACCCCTTGTCTTATAATTTAATTGGTGGTGAAGAGTTAGAAAATAGATACATATTCTGGATATCTATAATACAGCATTATACCTGCAATAATTAGAGAGAAGAAATGGTTTTCAGGAGATAATAATAAGAGATAACTAAGACAGACTGGGCGAGTCAAAAATTTCAGAGCATTTTGAGCCTGAGTTAAGTGTTGAAGGATGAATAGTATAACCATGTAATTGTGGAATTGAAAAAGAATATGAATTATCATGGATATTTCTGTGTATGTGTTACGTTGTGTTACTGAACTTAAGCTTCATGACTGCATTTTCATGTTACTAGCCAACAAACTAAAAAAGTAAGGGTATTAGAGTATCTCTTAAGGACGTCAGTTCAAAACCCAATTCAGTAGAACAGGTCTAGTATTATAAGTATTCTCCTTATCTCTAGTGGCAAATGACATATTTCATACCCAGATGTGACTTTAAGTGACAAATGTAACTGCAGCATGTTGAGTCTGAAAAAATTTTGTATGCACTTGGAAAAATATCTGAAGGACCTCTAGATCTTTCACATTTATTTATTTATACTTTTTACTTTTAGTGTTCACTTTCTTTTCATGACTATTTTACTGATTTTAAAAAAAGGTATGTAGTTTTAATAAAGTTTCCCTAGTACTCTCGAGTTCCAAATGGACTTGAATTCATTTTATTTTTATGGGCTGCTGGTCTTTAATCTCTTATCACAGAATCAGAAATGTACCTGTTACATACTGGTAAATTAGTTATCAATCCCTTGGGCAGTATATTTTAATATCAGAATTATAGGGAAGATGATATAAATCTTGTGTACAGTATTATTAGCTTAGGCAGCTGCTGACTTAAAAAGGCCAGTTTAACAAGTCACCACTGTATTATGTTTAATTAGGTACAGTTTATATAATGAGGTGTTCAGTTCTAATGGAAAGACATGCTGTGAGCAGCACATCTGCAGGAATAACTATTACAATCAGCATTGCAGAGACCCATGGAACTGCAAATTAGACTTACTTATCTAGAAATAAATTACATCCCAATGCCTTCATAAAGCTCATTAATTAATTCCACTGGCATAAAGGTCTTTTTCTTAATTTCATGTTCCATTAGCATAATAAACACAATTTGAGTTACAACAGTATGATCAGTTTAATGGATGCTATTTATTTTAGTTTTTTATTTAAAGTCCCGGTAACATAGAATTAACATCAATATGCTGCTTGGTCCTTTATTAAAAATTCCCATAGGATAACCAACACAGATGTTCAATACAGCATCATATATTTGCTGCATTTTACGACTCTACTAATTGGCCATATGGAAAGGTGTTGCTTGGGTGTAATTTTAAAAAAAAATCTGCTAAATTTTATGGATTGTAATAATTACAATTAGTTTATATGTAAAGTTGGATAGGTTAATACATATTGCCTATTGCAGGCAAATGAAGAGTAAACAAACCTTTGGTGCCATGTTTATGGTAAATACCAGTTCACTTAAAAAAATTCTGGCAGTATTTTAAATTCTTGTTAAAATGATAACATTAACTTGGCTTACATTCAAAATTATATAAAATGGTCTCTATTTGTAAAATATACATTTTAGACACTTGTAGTTTTTTAACCAATTCTGTGCATTTTGTTAATATATATGACATCAACATATTTATAATGCTGTACTATGAAATTCTGGGTTAATTGCACCTACCAGCCCTAACCGGTTTGACTCAGTGGATAGAGCGTCAGTCTGCAGACTAAAGGGTCCCAGGTTCGATTCCTGTCAAGGTCATGTACCTTGGTTGCACATCCCCAGTAGGAGGTGTGCAGGAGGCAGCTGGTTGATGTTTCTTTCTCATTGATATTTCTAACTATCCCTCTCCCTTCCTCTCTGTAAAAAATCAATAAAATATATTTTTTTAAAAATTGCACCTACCAATGTCTAGTATATAATTATCACATGTGTTGAGTGATTTTATAGATAGTATCTTTTTAATGTTATATATTACATCTTGTTATTGAAATAAAGTGCATTGTAAAACACATACATTTTCTTCTCATGAGTCACAATATCTTTCCTCCTGTCATATTTTTCCCTTAATGTACATTCTATGCTACAAAAGATAATTTGTTTCCTTTATTATATTTTTACTTTTGAATAATTACCTATTTTCAAAGTCATTTAATCTTTTATTTCTGCATAAGCTACTATGGCCATGTAACAAATTACTTAAAAAACTTCTTCGTTCAAACAACAACAATTTATTATCTCTCATGTGTTCTGGGGGTTCAAAATTTGGGAAGGGACCAGCTGAGTAGTTCTCACTTGCAATCTCCTCTGCAGTTGCAGTCCGATGTTACGTAGGGTTGCAGTAATCTAAAGGCTTGACTGGAACTAGGGGATGAGCTTTCAAGGTGACTCACTCACCAGTGCTGACAGTGAGTCACGGGCCTCAGTTTTCTACATATGGGTCTTTCCACAGGGCTGTGTGGGAGTCCTCATGAGATAGCATCTGGCTTCCTCCAGAATGAGAAATCTAAGAGACCAAGGCAGAAACTGAAATACCTTTTATGATTAAGCCTTGGAAGTCAAATACTTTCATAATCTATTTATCATATAGAAAAGAGTCTTGGGGCCTGGCTGGCAATTACAGTGCCATCTCTGGTCCCTATTAATCAATATCCCTCCCACATGTAAAATGTACCTCTCCCTCCCAAGGCTCCAAAAGTGCCATCCATTTCAGCATCAGCTCAAGATGTAAGTCCAGGATCTCATTGTCTAACTGAGGTCCAGAGGTGAATAAGGCTTCTTAACTAACACTTCTTGAGTATAGTTCTTGATTTGAAGGCCTTTGAACTAAAGTAATATGTTATCTGATTCCCCATCCAACCAACATACAATGGTATCCCAAGCAAGGACTGTTGACTATAGTTTCCCCTGTGCCAGACTGTGTCAATGAGAGGTACACAAGGGTCACTGCTTCAAAGCATTTTGAAGTCCAGTCAGGCACATGGTGCCTCTCCCTTGATGAAGGCCTAGTTCTATTGACTGGGAAGGATTCACTTTGGCTTCTGGGTTTTTTGTTGTATCATCAGAATTATCCTTCTGTTTCAATTAAAAAATGGCCTCCGTGTAACTGAAACTCCAGCAAACATCTGACTGAAATCACACGAGATATCCCAAATGACAACTTTCCAGCTGAGACCTTTCTGAATTCATGACCCACACAAATCACAAGAGATAATAAATGTGTGGTGGCAAGTCCCCATGTTTTGGGGAAATTTGTTGCACAACCATAATAACTGATGCAAATGTTGGTACCAGAAGTGAGACATTGCTGAAACAAAGCCAATAAAAGTGATAATTGCTGTGGACTGGATGGTAAGTGGAAGTAGGAAGGACCTTGAAGAGACTGTGAGTGGAAGCCCTTGAGGAGGCTATTCCTGAGGGATTAAAGGAAGTGAGAAATATGTTATTATAAGCTAGAGAAAGGTGTACTGTTACATATTTATGGAAAGTTCAGGACTGTCATTTGTGGCAACATTGAAAGTGAAAAATGTACTTAATAAACTGAATAATCTAGCTAAGGATGTTTTTAGGCAGATTGTTAAAATTACCACCTGGTCATTTTCTTCACTTAAAGTAAAATGCAAGAGGAGCAGGATAAATTCGGAAAAGTTCCATTAAATACTAATGAACTGAGTTCAAAAAATAAAATTGGCCCAGCCAGTGTGGCTCAGTGTTTGAGTGTTAACACATGCACCAAGAGATCACTGGTTCTATTCCAGATCAGGGCACACGCCCAGGTTGCAGGCTCAATCCCTAGCAGGGGGCATGCAGAAGGCAGCCAATCAGTATTGATGTTTCTCTCTCATGGATGTTTATATCTCTCCCTCTTCCTTCCTCTCTCTCTAAAATCAATACAAACATATTTAAAGAATAAAATTTTTTCTCATGCGCAGGCTCTTCAGATAGCAAACAATGCTAAACATAAGAAGTCATCCTGGCAAATATCAGATTCAGGCACTGTCAGGAAAACATGGTTTAAAGATGAAGCCAAGTGTGTAACTATAAAACATTTTGTGAAAAAACTTAGAAAGATTTAAGGTAGTGTCTCTAACAGAAAAAAATCTCAGCATTGATTTTTAAGAGCATTCTTCACAAAACTTTTTCATTTGACAATATTGCTTCCAAGAATCTTTAGGATATTTTTCTGCAGCAGCATTATTAGGAAATGTAAGGTAGATGAAGACTTATTGTAACAAGATTTGTAGGTGCTGCTGTTGTCTAATAGAATTAACCTTAATAAGATTTGTAGAAGACCCACACAATTTTAAGGGAATTGTACTGATGAAACTACCTCCAGCTTGATCTAAAAGGGACACACAGTTCAAAATTAAAGTGGCGTGTGACTTCCTAACTACTATATATAGAAACAGAGTGAGAAAACTTTGTCGCAAGGATTATTGAGGATCATCCTGAGAGTAATCTTTGTGAGTATATATGATACATTATTATATTTAAAATATATGTGCTGTAATATTCTACATTAATTGCACCCATTAATGTGCAGTGTATAGTTATCACTTTTCAATTCATCCCCCAAAATCACAAAAATCACTCACTATTTCTATCTTCCCCATAAGGGTAATATGTTACATTTTTAATAATTTGGAGGTCTCTCATCTGTCACAGAATCACATATGTATCTATTATGTGTTATTAAATTAGTAACCAAACACCAGTCTGTAAGCCTTGCTGCTAAAGATCTGCAAAATAAAGTGGCCTTTGAATTTTTATTAAAATTGGAATCAAAATAATATTATTTTTGCCTTGACTATGAGTCCATGAGTATGAGCTTGTGGCAGAAATGGCTAAGAGTTTTCACTGTAGCCTATTTAATTCCTCTTCTTTTCCTTTGGTTGGCCATACTCTGCAATTGCATGTGCTGAGATTTTTTAAAAATAAATTTTTATGGGGAGTGAAGATAGATAAAAATGGGTCATTGGGTCATTTTGGACTTATATAACTTTATTGGAATAATTACATTCTCAGAATTGTACTTGACATTTATTGATTATCTTTTAGGTGCCAGATACTATGCTAGATGCTTTAAATGCAATAGCTTATTTAATTCTTGAAACAAATTCATGTATTATCATCTTCACTTTATGTGACTTCTGAAAATTTTAAATTTAAAAATTGAGATTTGAAGCCAGGCCTTCTTTTAAGTCCTATGTTCTTTTTATTATTTTTCTATTACAGTGGATTTTATATTAATTTCAGGTGTACAGCATAGAAGTTAGACAATTATATAATTTACAAAGTGATTTCCCTAATAATTCAAGTACAGACCTGGCACCCTAGTTATTACAATACTAGAGGCTTGGTGCATGAAATTTGTGCATGGGTAGGGTCCCTAGGCCTGGCAGGTGATCAGGGCTGATCGGGGCCTTCTGGCTGCTGGCTGGGGCCTTCCCTTGTTCTGTGCTTCCTTCATTCAGTGCATGTCATAGCGAGCAATCAAACTCCCAGTCTCCAGATCGAACTCCCAAGGGGGCAATTTGCACATTAGACTTTTATATATATAGATTATTGACTATATTCCTGGGCTGTATTTTACATTCCTGTGACTATTTTGTAATTACCAATTTGTACTTCTTAATCCCTTCACCTTTTTCACCCATACCCCCAAACCCCTCTCTGGCAACCATCAGCTTGTTCTCTGCATCTATGAGTCTGTTTCTGCTTCTTTTTAAAATCTTTATTCTTGAAAGTATTACATATGTCCCCTGTTTTCCCCTATTGACCATTATAGTCCGCCCCCACCCTTGCCTCAGGTCTTCACCACACTATTGTCTGTGTCAATGGGTTTTCATATATGCATACAAGTTCTTTTGTTAATCACTTCCCTCCCAACCCATCTTCTCTCTGATATTTGACAGTCTGTTCCATGCTGAGTTTTGTTTTTATTTTTTCTCATTTATTTTGTTCTTTAAATTCTACATGTAAGTAAAGTCATATAGTATTTGCCTTTCTCTATCTGACTTATTTCACCAAGAATAATACTCACTAGGTCCATCCATGTGTTACATATAGTAAGATTTTATTTATTTTATGCCTAGGTAATATTCAATTGTATATATATGTACCACTGTTGTTGTTTCTTTTATCCACTCATCTATTGATGGGCACTTGGGTTGCTTCCATATCTTGGCTACTGTAAATAGTGAACATAGAGGTGCATATATTTTTTTTTGACTTAGTGTTTTGATTTTCTTTGGAAATATACCAAGAAGTAGAATTACTGGTTCATAAAACAATTACATTTTTAATTTTTGGGGGGAGACTCCTTACTGTTTTCTATCATGGTTGAACCAATCTGCATTCTCACCAATAGTGCACCAAGATTCCCTTCTCTCCACATCCTTTCCAACACCTGTTTGTTGACTTATTGATGATAGCTATTCTGGCAGGTGTGAGGTGATATCTCATTGTGGTTTTAATTTGCATTCCTCTGATGAGTACTGACATTGAGAATTTTTTCATGTCTTTGGCCCTCTGCATGTCATCTTTGGAAAACTGTCTATTCAGGTCCTCTTCCTATTTTTTAATTGGATTGTTTGTTTTTGGTGTTGAGTTGTATGTGTTCTTTATAAATTTTGGATCTTAACCCCTTATCAGATGTGTCATTGGCGAATATGTTCTTCCATTCAGCAGGTTGTATTTTTGCTTTGTTGATGGTTTTCTTTGCTGCACAAAAACTTTTTAGTTTGATTAATCCCATTTGTTTATATTTTCTTTTGTTTTTCTTGCCCAAGGAGATATATCAGAAAATACATTGCTATGAAAATGTCAGAGATTTTACTACCTATGTTTTCTTCTAGTTGTTTTATTGTTTTGAGACTTACATTAAATCTTTAATCCTACTTGAGTTTATTTTTGTATATGGTATAAAAAGATGATCTAGTTTCATTTTTTATTGCATATATATGAGTCTGAGAGAGTTGTTGAGGTGGAGCTAGTAGAGGACACCAGGCTAGTGCAAATTAAGATTTGGCCATGTGGAGGGAAGCCTTAACATAGGAAAGGTGGCACCTGCTGGCTGTGTGGTAAGATGGCTCTCTCCCTGAAGCCAAACAGTTCAGTTTTTCCTTGTGGTCTCCTTCCCCTTTTCCTTCCCCTCAGTTTGACTGGAATTCCTGGAGAGTTTTTAAAGAAAGACTGCAATGCAGGTCCAGGTTGGTCTCCAAGGACAGAACCTCTGGCCTTGTGTGAGTTGGGTAGTGTGAGGCCTCAGGGGATTGTCAGGTTGGAGCTCATGGAACTCATCAGGCTAC
>NW_005371694.1:590022-601074 GCF_000412655.1 Myotis brandtii
CAACAGAGGACCGGAGGACCAGTCCTGGCTGGGCATGCAGGACAACAGCCCTCTCTCTGAAGCCACACAACTCATTTTCTCCCTGTGTGTTTATAGTCCTATTTCTTTCTAGTATTTTATGAAGACTTCATGTAATGAAGTCTTTATTTTCTTAAGATTTCATGAACAATTAAATAAACATTTCATAAAACATGTTATATGTCACACTGGTGTTACTTTCTTCATACAAGTATTAAGGGCAAAGACATCTATAAGTCAGCTCTCAATTGCCTGGAAAAATTCACCCTTACAAGTCATTAAATGGTGTATTTTACTTTGCAGTGCAAACCCATTTTCTCCACCAAACCTCTTACCAGAGTAGCTAAAATAGAGCAAGAATCAATGGATTTGAAATTCATGTCCTTTGATTTTTCCTAACCAGGCTCTGGTGAATATATTAATGCTAAGGAAAGTGGAAAGGGGAAAAAAAAGGAAGGACAATGGAAAGTTTGGGTAGAGGTGGTAAGCTGGGTAAGCTTTCATTTTCTTATCATCAAAAGTATCTCAAATTCTTTTTATGTTTTGTGTTTCAGAACATTTTTTTAAATATTGGGAAGGTTTTCCCCATTATACTTTAGAAACTCAGGTTATTAAAGGACATTTAATCCAGTATTCTGAATTATTCACTCTTAAACGTTCTATTTTATATTATTTTGAATATCTGTGAAGTTAATTTTTTCCCTGAGGCATGGAAATATTTCATACAGTTTCTCATACATTTAATTATTCAAAATTTTTTAGATCAAATTTTCCAAAAACAAAATGGTGATTTGTAAATGGGTTCTAACATTGGCACAGCACATTTTGGCTTAGTTTATGTCAGATACAGTAGCTTTTTATCCAGAAACCAATTACCGAAATTGTCCTAAGTACTAGATTTTATTTTTTTAATGCACTGTCCTGTAGATTCTGCTTTTGAGGTTTTCTGTTTTTCACAGTGTTGTATGTGTCAAAAAATGTGCCTGCTTTTTATTTTTCAGGCAATGAAATGAGAACATGGTTAAGTGGAGTTTAAGTGATGGTTACAAGTTGGCAGCATCTTAGAATTTGACAAGAATCACAATTTTCAAATGTCTAAACATTATAGCTCTCAGATACAAACATCCTTTTTTGTGTGTGTTGAATGGAAAAGTCAACATTACTATCCAGCTGTATTGTTTTCACTGCATGGTAACTAATGAAGTGCTTTTGTGCATTGAAGAGCTACAATGCTGTAAAGTTGGAAGCAAAGTCACAATATATGTAATCATAGGGTCAAAATGGAATAAGGCAACTCCATTATGTACTGCAAATAAACACCATTGAAAACTTTCAAACTCAGTATGTCTTCGGGTTAGCTAAAGTAAAAGAATCACATTGACTTTAGTCGACTCCTTTGGCTGCTAAACTTGCTTGTATAATTGGGGTCAGTATGGACTCTACTCCTTGCTAGTGGGATGACTTTGGATAATTTTTGTAAACTCTTTGTACTTTAGTAATTCAATTTGCAAATTGTAGGTAATATTACCAGCCTCACAGAAAGGCATGAGAATGAGATGAGATAATGTATGTAAAAGGTTTATTACTCAGACAGGAATATAGATGAGGAACAGAGATTATTGCCTACTGTTCCTTCCTTCAAGATTCATTTACACATCTGCCATAGTTTGGCCTGAAAAAATATTAAAGAAATGAATTTAAAAATCTGTAAATTAATAACATAATTGTGCATAAACATTTTGAATACAAGCTATGGAGGAGAATGTTGATACTTCTGGCTAAAGTGAGGTTTGGAAATTATCTCTGAGTTTTGTTAATTTAAATTATTCCTCCTTTTTACATCTGCTCATAATTTGGAATTGATTATAGTAACACAACTTAATGTTAAGTAGCTTAAAAAGTCTATCTGACTCCTTACACTGCCTTGCTCAATTGGTTTGATATTAATTCAGAGATTATACCCTCCTCTATGGAATGAATATACTGTTAGAAAATACAGTTTTAAAAGTAAAGTCAGTTTCCAATGTCAGTGCTCAAGTGAAGATTGAGCATATAGTTTAAAAATGTTTTATAGGGGGACTTAGTGGCATGAAAATAAAGAAAACTTTTAAAGTAAGCCATTGTTCAGCATGTCAAACAAAGCATTACATTTTATTTGTGCCTTAATAGCACATCCATATAGATAAAAGGTTGCTTAAAAATCTTGCAGAAAACAAGTGTCACTTTTCCTAATAAAAACTGCATGTCCCCTGTAGTTTATGCCTTTGATCTCCAGAAATTCAGGAAAAATAACTCAAAACTTCTTTGCTTTCATTTGCAGTGACAAGATGCACACTGCTGATCTGAAGGGAACAATACTCACTGCTGCACTGGAGCCCTGGGCCTCATGGCACCTACCATGGGAGGTTGCTTTCTGCGTGTTTATTCTCTGTATTTGTTACTTAGAAAAACAGGTGACTGGAAGATAGAAACAAATCCTCAGACGGTAATGCACCAGGAAACCAAACAATAGCAGGAATATGTTGATCTACCAGCTTGATGACCTTTCATGTTTGTTTAAACAGCTTGTTTTAATTAGTAATGGATAGCGCTTATTCTTATGAACATTATTGACAATTGAAAACAGCACCTTATAAGCTGAGGAACTGGAGACATTTAATATGAGTGTTTGAGTTTAGTTTCTTTAGGGGGTTGCTTTGTTCTTGTCATAATGCTTGGAGTTAATGGACAACTAAATGGAATGGCTTCATGTGTCATACACTGAGTGAAGAGGACTGACAAAAAGCCATTAGTGTCCAGGGAGGAAGGACAAAGGCAGAAATTCTATCATTTCCAGATGAGTCCTTATGATTCCCCAAACTCTTTATTAGCTTGACAGGCAAGAGGCAAGGCTCTTAATGCAAAGGTCATATTGTACAATTTTAGTCAGGTTTTTCTTTCCATCAAAAGGTAGTAGGAAATCACCTAGAACCTACAGTTATAGAATCTAAGAAATGATTCTTAAAAAAACAAAACAAATTTAATGGCTTGATGTTCTAAGTGACAATCTTACCTGCCCTACTAAAAGGAAAGAATACATCTTTTTTAAAACATTAAACAGTTCCTAAAAAGAAATGGATTATGCTTATTTCTGGAAGTACTTCCA
This sequence comes from Myotis brandtii, assembly GCF_000412655.1. Lineage (NCBI taxonomy): Eukaryota > Metazoa > Chordata > Mammalia > Chiroptera > Vespertilionidae > Myotis > Myotis brandtii. Next base: position 593,186 of record NW_005371694.1, read on the forward strand.
GAGATTTAAAAATTATTCTGTCACTTTGTGGTTTCTTCTCACTCTCAAATAAACTTACAATAACCTACGATAGAATCCAACAAAAATGTCATTATTATTAATTGGATGTAACATTGGAATCATCAACGTTGTTCTTGTCAGATTATTCTAATGCGTGTAGCAGTGCTATCATCTTTCCTGTATAACATATTCTAAAGCAGCTCTAAAAATTACTGCCATAGATTTGGAAAGCCATTTCTGGTGTGACACACATCTGCCCCTTGTTTTTGATCTGAGCACAAAGCATGTGCTTGTGAGAGGTGGTTCTTGATTTTCATATTTCCCATGAGCTAGTGCCTGCTTGGAAATAACGGCAATGCTACTTCCCTAGAACATTCAGCCATCCTTGACCCTTTGGGTACTGGCCTCACTGAGACTCTTTGTTATTGTTGTTTAAAACAAGTCTTGGTTTAGGACTTGGGAAGGCACAGTCAGATCACACTTCCTGGCACCATTCTTTGCTACTGAAGGAAGCACTGAGAGGGAAAGACATTTTGACCTGAGTAAGGTCAATTGGATAGTTGACTGCGTGTCAGTTTTACTTTGATTTTCATTTCCTCTTCCACAGCATTTTTACAAATGAAGGTTATTAAAACTCCGGGTATACCAGTGCCTGTGTTATTTATCATACAGGGGAAAAAAACCCTAAAATAAAAATAAAATAGACTAGCCAAAAACAAGTAAACAACAGAATTCCAAACAGCAGCTATATTATATCTAAGACATTGTTCGTTTTTTTCCCCTTCCTTTATACATTGTGGACAATTGATGTTCTAAGTTATAGTTTTATCTGTCTTATAATATAAGATGCTAATCTGTGTACAGTATAGTTTAATAGCACTGGATTGGTGGTCAAGACACCTGAGTATCATTTCCGGTGGATCAACTAATTAGCTTTGTCACCTTAGATAAGTAGCTTAACTTTTCTGGACTCAGGTTCCTTATCACATTGTGATATTGCCCCCAAGGGGGTGAAAAATTGGTTCTTGGGGTGAGTGGGTAAAAAAACCTTACTCTTTTAATATATGATATATAGATTTCTATATGATATATATCTCTCAATATAGATATATATTAAATAAAGAGATGTATAACATATATGTTGTACTAAAATTTCATAGTAGGGGTAATTAGAAATAAAATTTTTAAAAAGGTTCTTTGGGAGGGCAATGATTATAAAAAAGATTTAGAAACACTGACTTATCTGACAAATGGCTAGATGATATTAAACATTCATTTCAGCTTTAATTTCTATATTTTCTATACACAAAGCCTATTTCATATTAATCCTTTTCAAGGGCTCGAAAGGTGTATTTCAAACTTAGATATTAGTTATTATATGTTCTTATAGAAAGATATTTAGTATTCCTTTCAAAAATGAAACTTTTGCCCTGGCCAGGATGGTTCAGTTGGTTGGGCAGCATCCAGTACACGGAAAGGTTGCAGGTTGGGTTCCTGGTCAGGACACATGCCTGGCTTTCGGGCTTGATCCCGGTAGGGGGTGTGCGGGAGGCAGCTGATAGATGTCTCACTTTTACATCAATGTTTCTCTGTCACTCTCCATTTCTCGTCCTCTCTTTCTAAAAATCAATTAAAAAATCTTAAAAAAAAGAAACTTACTTTTGTTTTCTCTTGTTTTGGGGAAACACATGTTCTTATATAAACCTTTCATACTAGAAAGAGTAAAATCCATTGTAGTGACATATTATACTATTAGTTGGTTACCAAAGTCTGTTTTTCTTCTTCTGGAATACATAGTTACATTTCTAACCTTTGCTGATAGATGCAAATATGACTAAATTCTAGTCAATGGGATATAACTGGAAGTATTCTGTTTCCAACCCTGATGTATTCAGATCTCTGAATAGCCCCCTCTATGCTCTTTCCCATTCCAGCTAAATGGAATGGAAATTCATAGGACAACCTTGTAAATCCCTGGAATCCTGAGTTCTCGAATGACTGCATAACTTGTTCATGACAAATGAGCTGGCTAAGAGCTCATCTACTCATATGATACTGCACTATACATACTACATATATACGATATATAGTAAATACCATCTATTGTTCTGTGTACTTGAGATTGATCTGTGATTAATCACAATGTTTATTTGTGCCAAGATGTTCCAATATTATATATATTAAAGACATGATACCTACTCTGTCTGATATAGTAGCCAATAGTCACGTTGGCTATATAAATTAATTAACATTTTTTCATGTATATATATATTTTTTGATTTTCTTTTTCTTTTTTAAAATTTCTTTATTGATTAAGGTATTACATATGTGTCCTTACCCCCTCCTGCCATTACCCCCCCACTCATGCTCTCACCCCACTGTTGTCTGTGTCCATTGGTTAGGCTTATATGCATGCATACAAGTCCTTTGGTTGATCTCTCCCCCTGACCCCACTTTCCCCTTACCTTCCCTCTGAGGTTTGATGTTCTGATCAGTGATTCTCTGTCTCTGGATCTGTTTTTGTTCATCAGTTTATGTTGTTCATTATATTCCATAACTGAGTGAGATCATGTGATATTTATCTTTCTCTGACTGGCTTATTTCACTTAGCATAATGCTCTCCAGTTCCATCCATGCTGTTGAAAATGGTAAGAATTCCTTCTTTTTTACCACAGCGTAGTATTCCATTGTGTAGATGTACCACAGTTTTTTAATCCACTCATCTGCTGATGGGCACTTAGGCTGTTTCCAAATCTTAGCTATGGTGAATTGTGCTGCTATGAACATAGGGGTGCATATATCTTTTCTGATTGGTGTTTCTAGTTTCTTGGGATATATCCCTAGAAGTGGGATCACTGGGTCAAATGGGAGTTACATTTTTAGTTTTTTGAGGAAACTCCATACTGTTCTCCACAGTGGCTGCACCAGTCTGCATTCCTACCAGCAGTGCACGAGGGTTCCTTTTTCTTCGCATCCTCACCGGCACTTGTCGTTTGTTGATTTTTTTAATGATAGCCATTCTGACAGGTGTGAGATAAGGAAAGAAAAGGTGAAATCACCACAAAAGCCACTAAGTGAAACAGAGGCATGCAATATGTCAGAAAAAGAATTCAGAATAAGGGTCATACAGTTCATAATCCAGATGGATGAAAAAATCAACAACTTATGTAATAATTAAGAAGAAATGAAGAGTGATATAGCTGCAATAAAAAACACCATGGGAAGTTTCAACAGTAGACTAGGAGAAGCGGAGGACCAAATTAGTGAATTAGAAGACAGGGAAGCAAAACACACCCAAACTGAACTGTAATTGGAGAAAAAAATTAAAAGACAGGAGGAGAGCCTAAGGGACCTATGGGACAACATGAAATGAAGCAACATACACATAATAGGGGTGCCAGAACAACAGGAAAAGGAACAAGGGTTAGAAAACCTATTTGAAGAAATAATGTCAGAAAACTTTCCTGATGTGGGGAAGAAAAAAGTCACACAAGCACAGAGAGTCCCAAACAATATGAACCCGAAAAGACCCACACCAAGACACATCATAATTATGATGGCAAATATTCAGGACAAAGAGAGAATCTTAAAAGCTGCAAGAGAGAGACAGAAAGTTACATACAAGGGATCTTCCATTAGATTATCAAATGATTCTCAACAGAAATACATAAGGCCAGAAAGAAATGGAAGGAAATTTACAAAGTGATGCAAAGCAAGGGACTGAATCCAAGAATACTCTATCCAGCAAGGCTATCATTCAAAATTGAAGGGGAAATAAGGAGCTTCCACACAAAAAAAGAAATGGCTACAAACAAGTACCTTTCAATAATAACTTTAAACGTAAATGGACTAAATGGTCCAATCAAAAGACATCGAGTGGCTGAATGGATAAAAAAACATGACCCATACATTTGCTGTTTACAAGAGACCCACCTCATTAGAAGGGACTCACACAGACTGAAAGTGAAGGGATGGAAAAATATCTTTCAGGCAAATGGAAATGAAAAAAAAGCTGGGGTAGCAATACTTATATCCGACAAAATAGACCTCAAAGTGAAGGCCATAACAAGAGATAAGGAAGGCCACTTCATAATACTAAAGGGATCAATACAACAAGAGGATATAACCCTGATAAACATATATGCACCCAATGCAGGAGTGCAGGAGCACCCAAATACATAAAAAAAAACTCCTGGAAGATATCAAGGGAGAGATTGACAACAATACAATCATAGTAGGGTATTTTAATACACCACTGACATCACTGGATAAATCCTTTAGACAAAAAATCAGCAAAGAAACAGCAATCCTAAATGACTCACTAGATCAGATGGACTTAATTGACATCTTCAGAGCATTTCACCCCAAAGAAATAGAATATAGGTTCTTCTCAAGTGCACATGGGACATTTTCAAAAATAGATCACATATTGGGTCACAAGCAAAGTCTCCCCAAATTCAAGAAGATAGAAATCATAGCAAGCATTTTCTCAGACCACAATGGCATAATATTAGAAATAATCTACAACAAAAACAATCCAAAAATATTAATTAACATTTTAATTTCTCATTCACACTAGCCACATTTCAAATCCCCCATAGCCATATGGGGCTAGTGGCTACTTATAAGACAGTGCAGATATAGAACATTTCTAACATCATAGAAGGTTCTAATGGACAGCACCTAGCTGTATTTTTGAGAATTAAGGCTTTTTGCAGGCACATACACATTCTTGAGTACACATATACATGCATACATATGCATACAGATGAACATGCATGCATATGGATGAACACACACATATATACATATATAAGAGAAGGGAAATATAATAGATCAAAATACATGAATTGCATGTGACTCTCCATAATATCCTTTCTGCTTCCAGACAAATAATGTATTGGTTTGATGAGAAATTATGGAAGTTCATGAGGGGGTGGAGAACATCACTAGAGATTAAAATTAAGTATGGAACAGACCCAAGTAAGTACAAAGCAGTACTCTTCTTTCCAATTTTATTTTTCTCTCCTTCAGCTGTCTACTTCATTTCATTCTCTAAACATTAAAAACTACCCCACAGATAAGCACTTGGTTGCATAATGAACTTACTGATATATGAGAAAGAAATTTCATTCATCAATAGAAATTTCCTATCTTCTGGATATGGTTACTCCTTTCTATCTAGACTGTTCTGTTGTTGGTGACACCAATTTCTTCCCTTCTCAGATAAAAAAAAGTAGAGAAGGATTTAGGAAATTTTGTCTAATATAGTGGAATGAGAGTATGACCCACCAGGGGTAAAAAATTGTCCTGCATGCTTCTGATATTCTCTATCCTCTTTCCCACCATCACTACCCTGATTCTTGCCCTTCATGCTACGAATCTGTGATCATGCTCTTTGGTTTTGTGTTGATGTATATAGCTTTGCTCTGTAGAATTTTATACCATGTTACTTGCTAATGGGTCACAGGTGCTTAGGCAAGGCTGGCCTGCACAGCTCCCAGAACAATGATTACCATTTTGTTTTGCATCATGGTTTTTAGGGCTTCATCTAGCTTAGAAAAATAGCAAAGTAGACAAAAGTGTGTGGTGTCCAAGTTACATGCACTTTTCAAATAACCTAAGCAACATAGGGTTTCTTTCTCATTCAAGTTAATCCTGGGCTTTATTTCCAGGTGTTGGAAACTCATAGGGGGGAAAATGAATGGTTGATTTAGTTCCTGCCACCCTCCACTGCAGTAATTAGGACTATATAAAACTTAGAGGTGTCTGGATAGCCGGCAGTTTTCTAGTGATATAAAATCTGTGCCTAGTGTTTTACAGGGCCTACATATTATATAACTGTCAGGAAAACGAGAATCCAAACACTTTCTTCTTAGGTAATTTACTGACTTAGGAAATCTAGCTGCTAGTAGATAGGGATGAAGATGAATGCCTGGGAATTCTTTTTGCCTACATTGTGGACAATTGGGATGCTAATATCTGTACAGTATAGTGAAATAGCACTGGATGGGTGGTAAAGACTTTAAAACAGAAGTCACTATTTGCCTTTTCCTCCAGCTTTTTCTGCTGACTTAAAAGAAAACATCACTCCTTCAACGGAATGATGTGAAAATGAAATCAAGGGTCAGGGTCCTCTCAATTTACACCAGGGCTTTCCAAAAGGCAACCTAAAAGCTCATTTATTTTTATTCTTTTTCCCCTAAGAGAACTGAGCAGCCCTTTGGAGGGCCCTGCTACTAGAATCCCTATCTAATGTGGGACATGGGGACCGATTCAATGATTCTTGAAAGGTTTTCAAACTGGTTTTGAGGAGCTAGTAGGCCACTTTGTAATAGGAAGAAGCATCTGACATTTAGAATTCTGTCCCCCAATGTGCAAACAATAGAAGAGGAAAAGCTGTGCCCTCACTTGGGCTTCTGCTGTGCTAATTACAGAAATGTAAAGCCCAGCTGTGGTCAGACAAGCTCATCAAGGAGAGATGTGTTAGACCAAAAAAGCAAAAGAAGGACCAAAATGATTTTCATTTTTATTCCTTGCATATTGTCCGTTAGAATATTCAGTTCTGCTTAATTATAAAGTATTTTTTTCCATTTATAAACATGTTCTTTCCCCCTGAATTTAATGTAAATGAAGTTGCTTCTAGACTAGATTGTAGCTATGAGGTTGGAGCTCAAAGGCTGAACTAAGATTTCTTCTATCTATCTATCTATCTATCTATCTATCTATTGTCTATCTATCTATCTATCTATCTATCTATCTATCATATGTCTATCTATCTATCTATATTATATATATGCAGATTAATATTGATCTATAAACCTACTCTGTTTAAAAATGAAGGGTTCTTGTCCCCTATTTTAAATTTTTAACAAACCACCTCTACCCTAAAAAAAATAAAATACACAAAACCAAACCAAAGAGAAGAAACAAGCACATTTTAACTTTCCAAAGAAATTTCAATTTCATTTCAACAGGGAAACAATATAATTTAAATATATTTTTCCCCTTGATATTTCTTTTGTGCTTGCTTTTCCTGGGAATCTGTTTCCAGGGTTGAACTGCAAGAATACTTGGCTATATAGCTATACGCTTATTTTCTATCAATGTAAAAAATATAAGAAGACATAAATAGAGAAAAGGAAAACTGGAGGGGCATTAATAAATATATATTGGTCAGTGCCAATTCTGGGTGGAGTCTTTACCAGGCTCCAAAATATTGAAAAGTATTTAGAAAATGGTTTTAATGCTTATTATTGTCTGCGAAGGACAATATCAATGTTATAATCTTTTTGGTATCATAGACTTACTAGAGGCCTGGTGCACAGATTCGTGCACCTGTGGGGTCCCTTGGCCTGGCCTGCTCCCTCTTGCAATCAGGGACCCCTCGGGGGTTGTTGGAGAGCCAGTTTCGGCCCGATCCCTGCAGGCCAGGCTGAGGGATCCCACTGGTGCATGAATCCATATGCATGTAAGATTTTTGGTTAATCTCTTCCTCCCCCTTCCCCTACCCACCTCCCTCTGCTATTCATGTCTGTTCCATGTTTCCATGCCTGTGCATTGAGCATCTGCCCCCTGGAAGTCAGTGTGCATCATAGCTACTGGTCGAACGGTTGAATGGTCAGACAGCCACTTAGGCTTTTATATATATACTAGAGACCCGGTGCACAAAAATTTGTGCACTCGGCGGGGAGAGGGGGTCCCTCAGCCCATCCTGTGCCCTCTCGCAGTCTGGGACCCCTCAGGAGATAATGACCTGCTGGCTTAGGCCTGCTCCCGGGTAACAGAGGGCAGGCCCAATCCCTAGGTGCAGCCCCTGGTCGGGCTCAGAGCAGGGCCGATTGGGGAGTTGGGGCGCCGCCCCCTGTCATGCACAGAGCAGGGCGGAT
>NW_005371694.1:603043-604540 GCF_000412655.1 Myotis brandtii
ACTGGAGCTGAGAGCCGGCTCCAGCTCTGAGGCCCGGCTCCATCTTGAGGCCTCGGCTGCTGAAATCAGGTATCTGGGGTTTGTTTGGCTTCTATAATTGAAGCACTGTTGCAGCTCCAGCTCTGAGACCTCGGCTGGCTGAAAGCAGGTATCTGGGGTTTGTTTAGCTTCTATAATTGAAACATAGTTGCTTTCGGAGCTGTTGCTTCCAGGCTTAGAGCCGGGCCACGGCAGGCGGGGAACCTTGGCTTCCTCCATCGCCGGGGCAACCAAGCCTCATGTTCGCTTCAGCTGCGTGGCTGCCGGCCGCCATCTTGGTTGGCAGTTAATTTGCGTATCGCCCTGATTAGCCAATGGGAAGCGTATCAGAGGTATGGTTAATTACCCTATTTGTCTTTTATTAGATAGGATATATAGACTGGGCATTAATACATATAGTAGTAGACATGATGATGATAATAATAATAACAATAATAATAATAAATATTTATTGAAATTGTCCTAAATGCTTTAAATAGCCAGGTAAAATCTCATTTACTTATGAGGGAGGGATCCTCACAGTATGTGGCTCTGCAGGTTGTATGCTGCATAAACTGTAGGAAATAGCGTTCACTGGTGGTCATTGTAGATTTGTATATACAGTTGTGAGTATATAAAACAGTTAATAAAGCTATTGTAATAATCATAACCTGCATTTCTTTTTCTATATGAACAATTGTAAACGTACTTTTGCTCACTTCTTTATACATACATAGTAATATATATATAGGGTGTCCTCCCAAAAATGTATACACATTTTACCAGCTGATAGCTCAATTTTGAAAATGAAATTATTTTAATAAACACTACCTTCATAATTATTCAAAGTGTGTGTATACATTTGGGGGGTACATCCTATGTATCTACATATAATGACAATGTTCTAGCAGATAATAGAGAACTTTGAGGAAGGAGCAGGTTTTTATATAGGCCCCAATGAGTTTGTAGTGGGGCTAGAGGTAGGTGCTATTATTTTTCCCTTTATAACCTAGAGAAGCAAGCGATGTGTCCAGGATCACATAACTAATGAGCAGTTGACATGCAAATTTTCACTGGTTGACTCTATATTTTCTACTCCTAATTATGGTTTACTGATTTGACAGGAAGTACTCTGAATTCAAGAAGAGAGGAATACCACATAATTGTTTTATCAAAGTATTTGTGATTTTGAAAATTTCTCTGACTTCTGAAGACCCTCATGTAGGAAATACATCTGAAGAATATCTCTACCTTTAGCCTAAGTGTTCATTAGGAATCATTTTTCATATGTTATATCTGGTGGTCAGTATACTTACGGTGGAAACTCAAACTTGTCCACGTGGAACCTTGTGTTTTCATAACAATTATAGAAATTTGGACAGTGACAGCAATATTAATAAAATACAACTGAATATATATTTTAATATTTTTCTTTATTGATTAAGGTATTACATATGTGTCCTTATCTCCCCATTGCCC
>NW_005371694.1:604568-627491 GCF_000412655.1 Myotis brandtii
CCCATTGCCCGCCACCCCCCCCACTCATGCCCTCACCCCCCTGTTGTCTGTGTTCATTGGTTAGGCTTATATGCATGGGTATAAGTCTTTTGGTTGATCTCTCCCCCTTACCCCCACCCTCCCCCACCTTCCCTCTGAGGTTTGATGGTCTGATTGATGCTTCTCTGTTTCTGGATCTGTTTTTAAAAGCAGGCTTTCAATATTGCTCAGAAGGGGACCCAGGGTTTGTGAGAAATTCATTAATATATACAAAATGGGAAATATTGAGATAATGGTAGGAAAGGGGTGATACTGGATTCTATACTTCTTATTTTTCTATCTGCAAAGCATTGTTGACCCAGTTAGATAATTGACACTTTGAGTTTTATGGAAATGAGATTCTTGAGAAGTAGACAACTGAAGATAGGAGAGGGGTTTGGGTTAAATCAGGAAAGTAATAAGCTCTCAGATGCCGGAGGGACAACTTGAGGTCATTAAATATGCTGTGGATCTTGGGGAAAACTATGCTTGCTTCACAATTTGAGTTTTCCCTGCCTCTGAAACATGTCTCACGAAGAAGAAAACTCCCAATTCTTATCATTTAAGATTAATTCACTATTTCAATTGTTTTCTATTCAACAAGCAGGTACTGAGTGCTAGGAATGTTCAAAACATTGTGCTTCACCCTGGAGGATACAAGGTATTCAATAATAGTCATCCAGTATGTGTGGAGTGCGTTAGAGTTTGCACATTCATTTCTCAGACATCTTTTCATTTAAAACCTTGGGAAGTAGCTGTTGTAGCTATTCCCATTTACAGAGGAGAAAACCGAGGCTAAGGGACTTGCCTAAGTTTTAATACATGAAAAGTGTCATATATGATATTCCAAATCAAGTCTTTCAATTTTGGAATTTATTCTAATTCCATTATGCCAGATTCCCTGACCTGAACAACTTTGCACTTTAACATGAGAGAAATATACATAGTCACACATGTGGCAAGAATGTAATTGAAAAATAAAATGTTGTCTCAGTAGTATGGTTTACCAAAACATTATACCAGTAAACACTAGATGACAGTCTCAAATTGGGTTACAAATTCTCATAGTGTGGCTTTTATATTTTAGGAGCTTTGTATTTTGCCTTTTAGAAGTTGGGGTCCTGTTTTTCTCAGTAGGTTTCCAGAAACCATATTATGTTAGCTTTATATACTTGGGGATTGGACTTCTTTTTCTTTCTCAGGAATAGACAGCTTAGCACTCAACAAGTAGAGTGCTTAAAAGAAATCTGCAGTAAATTCTTTTTGACCTTTTTAATCTATTTCCATGGATCCTCTCACCGGTAGCATATTAGATTTTTTGGCTGTCTGCAGTTTGATACAAGTTTTGTTGATAGTCTTAAATAGAGCCTATTAAATAAAGTATAATCGATATATGTAAACTCATAAAAATGAACAGTCCTGTGGGGACCAGTGACAATAAGCTCTTAAGTTACAGAAGGGATTCTTAGCAGATATCTATCAAGGCTGCTCTGATTCAAGTATATCTTACAGGTAAGCACTGTAGTGGTAAAGATTTAAGCAATTTCATCTCCAAACAGAGACTGAAATTACTTGAACTGGTAGAATTCCATAACCCACCTGCTGCTTTTGAAAGGTTGAAAAATAGGCTTTTTACAGGCACATTTTTCAATGAATTTTGTGTGTGATGAGCATTTCCTACCTTACTTGACTCTCCATCATACACTTATTTTTGATACAATGCAAATCATATAACAATTATTCTTTACTATTTCCAAAATCAGCCATTTTCTTCATTAACATGACATGTGTTGGAGAAGAAGGATGAATTGGAAATTTTGAATTCATTGTACAATTTAATAGCCTTTTCTGAATAGTATTTGGTGATTTCCTATCAGTAGCCCTTCTGATGTGCATGTGAAAAAGTACTTGAGAATGGAAAAGTTAGAATAAACAGCATATAAAAATTGTTGGGGACATAGTCATCGCAGGAACTGTTGTCCATTCCGGGATTGTGCAATCAGTGCACTGTGACTGGAACATCCCCCCGTATGGAGTCTGGAGACCAAGCAATAGTCTTGTTATGAACTTCTTGTACTGCTTAAGCATGTTAGCCACAGCACCTGGCCAGCCCCACTCTACTCTCTTCTGCAGCCCAAGAGGGATGTATACAGTTCATCACCCTGCCTGGGCTATTGGGAGAGACTCCCTTAGGCATGAGAGACAGACGCATCCTACCGACCCTGATCTTGCTGTATCTCTTCCTTTAAGTGAGTAAAGCATTGTTCCAACCAGTGTCTTGTGTGGGGAGTTCTTGGTGACTCACAACCTGTAGAAAATGTGTGGGCCCATGTCTGTGGGCTCTTGTTTCTGGTGGTTGGCATTGTTAACATGCTTCACCATCCTCCAAGCAGTGGAAATCCTCACCTGGGATTGGTAGCTGGATTTTTCTGTTTGATAAAAATGAGACCTAGTTTTTTTTTATTTAAAAAATTCTAGTCTAGGATTTTTTTTTAAATAGTCATGAACACCTGGCAGTAATGCAAAATGTACTGAAAATATCTCCTCACAAATGTGAAACATATTATTAAGAAACTTGTGATAAATCCTTATGTTAATACAAATTTTAATGTAATTTTTACATTCAATTTGTGGTTGGGAGTAGGGATAGATAAAGATGTCAGGTGTGTGGTGGCTATTGTCCTGCTTTCACATGATTCTTTTGACTTTTAAGAAGTTAGTCACCATCATCATGATGATTCCTCCTTTCTCTTTTAGAAGCTCGTTGTACATACACAATCACCAAGTAGGTTTTTCCAAAATATATTGTGAATTTGTTCACTTTCTTTCATCTCCACTGTTACTATTCTGGTTTAAGACACCATTATCTTTCACTTGGTTTATTGCAACAATAATCCTCCTATGATTCATCCGCCACCTCACAGTCCAATTAATCTGTTTAAATTATTAATCAAATGTTGTTTACCATCACACTTGGAATGAACCTCAAAGTACTTTTCTTGGTCTAAGGCATAAACTCTATCTTTAAAAATATATATATTTTTATTGATTCAGAGAGGAAGGGAGAGGGCGAGATAGAAACATCAATCATGAGAGAGAATCATTGGTGGGCTGCCTCCCACACGCTCTACACTGGGGATTGAGCCCGCAACCCAGGCATGTGCCCTGACTGGGAATCGAACCGTGACCTCCTGTTCATAGGTCAACACTCAACTACTGAGACACGCTGGCTGGGCATAGACTTTATTTTATGCAAATTGTTCTGGAAACTAGCAAAAGAGGAAAAGCTGCCAAACTCATTTTATGAAGTAAAGCCTACTACCCACATTGAGGTACCTTGTTTTATTGCACTTTGCTTTATTGCACTTCACAGGTGTTGTATTATTTTAAAATTGAAAATGACCCATCACCAGCAAGAAAATTAAGACATGCTTTATTGTGATGAGCTGAAACTGAACCCACAATATCTCTGAGGGATGTCTGGACAAGTGTTGGAAAGTTGTTGTCAAGAAAAAAGACTTATAGGCCAATATCACTCATGGACATAGATATAAAAAATCTATTCATAAAGAATGTTAACTAATTAAATTTTACATTGTATTAAAAACTAATATGTCATGATTGAGTGCTTTTCATTCCAGGAATAATTTCATTGTTCAAAATCAGAAAATCTACTCATTTATTTTATCACATTGAAAAACTTTTTAGTTCTTTAATATCATGACTTCCAAGATTTTACATCTAGTTCAGATGTTTCCTCTAACATGCAGAATTTCTATATCAATCTGCCTAATTGACATTGTATTTGAATGTTCTACAAGCATTCTCAAAATTAACATATCCAAAACGAAATTGCTGAAATTTCTTCCAAACCCTTCTCCTCCCTCTAACTCAACAAATGGCCACCCCTTTCTTTCCTCCATTCTATTCAGAAGCTGACCAGTTCTCAGTACCTCTAGTGCTACCATGCTAGTCTTAGTTGCATCATTTCACCTGGAACAGTATATTGGCTGGTTTTCCTGTTGTCAACTTTGCTCCCGGCCCCACCCTTCTCAGTCCATTTTTAACAGAGTAATCCTGTTAAAACATAAGTTAGATCATGTCTCCCTTTGACCCAAAACCCTCCATTGGCTTTCTCCATTTCTTCAGAGTAAGAGCAAGTTGTGACAATGGCCTCTATGGCCCAATAGTCTGTCTTTTCCCCTCTCAGGCTTCTTATCCTACCACTCACACTTCCTCCCTTCTCTTGGCTCCAGCTCCACACTTGCTTTGCTCTTCTCCCAGGTATCCACATGACAAACTCCTTTTGTTTCTCTTGGTCTTTATATAAGTGTTACCTTTTAGTGAAGCCACCCTGGATACCTTATTTGAAATTGCCAACCCTTCCTTTCTTACCCCTTTTTAATGTTTTTGCTTCATATACTAATATCTTTTTAAAAAACATGTTTTTTAGTTTTGAAATCTTGGTCTGTCTGTCCTAATATTTCTCCTTATAATGATATCCATATTGCAGTACATTGAATTAGTTGTGCTCAACTGTCTTGTTTTTTGTCTTGTTTCATGAGTTCATTTTCCACTGTGAGTACCAGCTATGCTTTTAGAAAATTAAAATAGAGGAAGGCCAGAGACCCTTGTCAAGGTCAGCTCCAAAGAGTTCAGTGTGTATTTAAGACAGAGAGAGAGAGAGAGAGAAAACATGTGTGATAGTGTGTGTGACATTTGGGTTGAAGAGTCCAGGCTCCAGAACCATAGCCTACCAAAAAATTCCTTAGATCAGATCTTTGCACCCCAAGGAGAGCAGCTATAAGGTAAGACATGAATAGATTGTAACTCATCATCCTTGGGTGTTTGGAGGAACAAGGGTGAGAAGCTACTTATCTGAGGTTAGTTAGTTCCCACCTGTTTCTATAAGCATCTCACAAGCACAAGACTTTTGTTATGTTCTGATTTATCCTCTGAGAACACCAGGACCCAAAGGCTGAGTTACACAGGTATCAGAATGATAGCAATGCATCATAAACCGGAGTGTGCAATAACTAAATTCTATGCACTAGAGGTTTAAAATAAGGTAAGAATATGGGGATGGGGTTGATAGCTTTGGTTTCAGAGATAGTTTCAGGATTCCTAGAACTTCTGCCCCAAGACTGCTGCATGAACTCTATACTAAATGGAGATGGAGATTTCTAGGATTCAACTATTACAAAGTATTATTTTGTAATGCTAACAGTGGTTGTAGGGATTGCGGACAAGGGAACAGACAGTCTGTTAGCTAGATTGTGCCGCAGACAGTTTTTCTCCAATAATTCTATTTCACTAAATTTCTGTATCCATCTGATTGCAAGCACTGAAGAAAACCTTTACATGGGGGTCTTAGTCTAAAACACCACACCAACAGAGATTCCTGCCAAGTACAGTGTAAGCCAGTGAATATGAAAAATTGAATTAAACAGAGCTCTGTCTTTAAAAGCTCACATTCTATTGGGGCAGACAGAAACATAAATAGATAATTAAAATAATATGGTATAGGCAATTTTAGATGTCAATTGGAATTAAAAAACAATGTTTCATATTCAAAATTCAAACTTTCCTTATCAGTCCTTGAATGATATAGAATGACTCAATAATACTCATATTGATGAACCTAAAAGGTACGCATAGATGAAGAAACAGGAAAAAAACCACCCCAACCTTTGGTTTCCTTTTTAATTATGTAAAACCAATGTTTCCACAAATGTCTGAGGAAAATGGCTTTACACATGAATAGAATGCAGAAACATACAGTAGTCACCAAAATAAATAAGAAAAATTTATGTCTCAAATGCACTAGGCTAGGAGGCAAACCCATTGTAGCCTTAACACAATGGTGTAATATGTAAGTCACTTTCCCAGATGATTTTTTATTTGAAGGTATGTATGCAAGTTCAATAAACAAATAATAAAAAAAACAGTTCTGTATGCTAAAGTGGCAAGGCTAAACTATTAGCATGGATATTGGGGTAGACATTTGATAATTTGTTTTTTTTACGTGCCAGTTAAATTATTTTCACAGTTAATGACATTTTAAATACAGAATTCAATTTTCTTCAAGTTTTGTTGATAGTATCAATGCTGGACTGGCACTGCTTTCCTCCCCTCTTGGCGTTGATTCATGCCAGTGTCTGAAAAGACAATCAGGAACTTCATCTGCAAGCTGTGGCTCATTTATATTTGTAAGCACTTACTTCTTGCTTGGAAATGGGAAAAAAGCTTATGTCACTATCTTTGGAAGATAGGGAAAATTAGTGTGGAGGATGCTGAGATGTCCCAGACCTGGAAAGACTATAGTCAACCACAAGGAAAAGCAAAGTCCTTGCTTGTAAGATTGTGGTTTGATACAGTTAGCACTGAAAGAAATAAAACACTTATTATTAAAATCTCTACCAGACTTCTATTTTATTTTTAAACACCATCCTCTGTTTCCTCCTCTCAGAGCCATATGTTCACACACACCTAACTCTTGCATGTTAGAGTGGATTTATCATGTGAGGCCTGCTCATCTGCCTTAGAAGGGTGCAGAGGATACACCTTGCACCGCCACTGTGAGAAATACATGTGTGAAGGAGCTCCAGTATCCTTGAAGAGTCTGTGGTCACTCTTCTTGGTAGGTCAGAGATTACAGTGGGAATGGCTACTGCTGAATTGGACAACTAAATGGAATGGGGAACACTGAGTCCTGGGATGTCAGGGGCCATGCGGTGGCACTTCATTGCCACAAACAAGGTGGGCGTGGTTATTATAATGGACAACAGAGTCAAAGCATTAGTTAGAACAGTCTTGACTTGCACAGATCTGTGGCACCAGCTAGGTGATTATGGCATCCTCCCTAGCAGTGAACTAGATGGACAGTTTACTAAATTTGTGCTTGGTCTGTGAAAGTGGGAGAGTTCAATGTCAAGTGAATACAGTCTAAGTGGAATCATTCTTTTGTAGTTAACAAGGGTATGCAAAATATAACGAATTGGCAAAACAGAAAAACAAGTGAGGTAAAATGGAGCTAGGAATAAGGTTCTAATGATAGCATGACAGAGGGACAGGGGCGTGGGGCAAGTACAGATTTGTTCTTAAGCTTTCTATGACAAAAACTGGCTCACAGTTTCCATGAAATAGACATTTTTGGCACTGGATTAGATTTGAGTTGCTTCAGAGTGAAAAATGAGTTAAGGTAAATTAAATTAGTTATTTAATGGCTTAACTAATTTGATTAAATCTTTTCAACCAACTTTTCTGATGTTCTAGTATAGTGAGAAAAGCCTAAGTTCTGAAGCCAAACCTACTTGGTTTGGAATTTTGGTTCTTTATTTTTTGTTGCTGGTTGTATGATCTAAGGTCAGTTACTTAACCTTTCTGGGTCTTGTTTTCCTCATTTGTAACATAGGTGCAGTTATACCTCTCTCTTAGGAGGTTCTGAGAATAAAATGTATATAAAGCTCCTTGTACTATACTTAATCCCCCTTTTCTTCCCTTCCCTCTTGGAGAATGTGGTATTTAGTTATAATGCAAACAAATTACTTTTCAATTGAAACCTGTAAGTGGCCACAGATTGCAGAATTATTGGTACAGGTAATATTAACACCAGCTGACTTCTGCTGAATACATGCTTAGGATAAAATAACTACTTGTTTAAAAATACACACATTCAAACAAAGACATGCACTTGCATGTGTGCACATGCACACACACACACACACACACACACACAGCCAGCCTACTATATCTTATGTGAAGGTCAGTCTCATATATTTGATTCTTTAACACATTGGCTGACATTCCTATTTTCTGAAATATAAGTCTTTAGATACATATGTCTTAGATATTATAATCTCAAGAAAGTAACTCTGTGCAGCACTGCAGTTAGGTAGAGAACATTCTCTTTCTGTAGTGCCATTGTGACCAGTAAGCTAAGGCTTCAGAGAGCTCTTCCTCAAGAACTGTTATGAAATAATTTTTTCATAATGTTAAAAATGTAATAGGTCATTCATTTAAGAAGTGTTGTCTAACAATAGGGTGGTGAAGACCTGGGGTGAGGGGTGGGGGGATGCTGGGGGGGGTAAATTGGGGGGAAGTGGTACAACTGTAATACTTTTTAAACAATAAAGATTTAAAATAAAAGTAGAGAAAAAAAGAATTCACAAATATGAAGATAAAGTAAGGAGCCTCTAGGACAACTACAAGTGTAGGGAGCAGCTCTAGAGTTAAGCCTTGGATTGACTTGTGGCAGAGCCACAAACAAGTCCCAGCTTAGAGGGAAGAGCCCTTTTAGCATAATTAAGCTTAACCTTATAGGCTCCCTAGATCCTTCCTGGGTAGCTAATGGGCTGTGGGAGGTGCAGCAAGTGCTGCCAAAACAAGTAAAACTCACAAGAACATGGTAACTATGTTGACCACTACCTTGTTTTTCTCTGACTATAAAATAAAGCCTCAGCTTGCTGGCTGGATCCCTCTCTGTGGCCTCAGCCAGGCACAAGAGATCCACTGAGTCCCAGCTGTATTCTCTTTGTCTGTCTTTTCTTTAATCCTTCACTGCCCCTCCTCAGTCTCACCAAACCTTTGGCTGTGCTGGCAAGGCACATACAAGCACACCAACATTTGCATTATGGGGGTGCCAGAAGGAGAAGAGAGAGAGAAAGATTGAAAACCTATTTGATGAAATATGACAGAAAACTTCCCCTACCTGGTGAAAAAAATAGACTTACAAGTCCAGGAAATCCAGAGAGTCCCAAAAAAAGGAACCCAAAGAGACCCACACCAAGATACATCATAATTAAAATGCTAAGAGTTAAAGACAAAGAGAAAATTGTTAAAAAAGCAAGAGAAAATCAGTTACTTACCTATAAGGGAGTGCCTATACCACTGTCAGCTGATTTCTCAACAGAACTTTGCAGGCCAGAAGGGAATGGCAAGAAATATTCAAAGTGATGAAGAGCAAGGACTTACAACCAAGATTACTCTACCCAGAAAAGCTATCATTTAAAATTGAAAGTCTGATAAAGAGCTTCACAGACAAGAAAGGGCTAAAGGAGTTCATCATTACCATAGGGGGTTTGGGTATATGCCTTGTATAATGGTGGTAGTGGAATTGAGTTACCTCATTACATGAATAGAATCTTGAGATCTCTTCCAGTCCAAGGTGGTAGAACCAGATCTTTCTGCCCTATGACAGCCTTTCTGAATACTGCACTTGCCCTTGGGGGTGGTTGGCCTATTTGCTATACCCCAGGCAAGGGTGATGCTAAGGAAGGAGGCCAAACTAACCCCCTCCCCCGCATCATTGTTATAGGATGTACTGCTGTGGTCAACTTGAACAGCTATAGTTTGTTGACCTGTAACCATTAACAGGATATCTTTTTAAAATATGTTTTTATTGTTTTTATTAATTTTAGAGAGAGAGGAAGGGAGAGGCACAGAGAGATGGAAACATTGATGAGAGAGAAACATCCATCAGCTGTCTTCTGCATACTCCCTACTAGGGATTGGACCTGCAACCAGGGCATGGCCCTGATGGGGAATCTAACCAGGGACCTCTTGGTTCATGGATTGATGCTCAACCACTGACCCACACCAGCCAGGCCAGAATATCATATTTTAAACTATGTTTTTTAAAATAGATTTTTAGAGAGAGAGAGAGAGAAATAGAAACATCCATGAGAGAGAAACATCAACATCTATTGGCTGCCTTCTGCATTCCTCCCTGCTGGGGATCGAGCCCACAACCCAGGCATGGGCCCTGACCGGAATCGAACGAATCGAACCTGACCTCCTGGTGCATGGGATGCTGCTCAACCACTGAGCCACACTGGCCGAGCTCTGACAGAATATCGTAAATGAAGCTTCTTTTGATTATTCTGTTATATTAGGGCTCATGTTTTGGCTTATTTTTCTTTTACATTTTAAAATGCTATGACATTGATGTATTGCCTGAAAAAGTAAAAAGAAAGTGTCAGATTCTGTACTAAAGGTATCAGTTTGGAAATATTATAGTCTTTCCCTATTTTATAAAAACCAGCAAAAGTGTAAACTACAAAAGAAGTGATTCAGAAAAGTCTTTTAATAAAAGTTTAAAGTCTTCAAAATATATTTGCCCCTGGAGCAAACTTTTTTCATTTAATATTGTGTCTGTTAATTAGTGCTTCAAATTTGCAAATTCTTTATTGGTTTATATCAATGTAATACCCAAAGCTCATCTCATTGCCAGATTTGAATGAAATATGATCCTGTTTATTCTATTAAAATGAAGGCTTGAAATTGTTACCCAAATGCCACAGGAATTCTTGCCATTTTCTCATCAAATTCCTCATCAGATTTTTTGTTAAAGTCACATTGTTTTAGATTTTGTGCCTTGGCATTTAAATGAAATTCAATGTGCCCCACGGAGGAAACATCTGTAGGGACATATTATGTACAATATCCATTCCAATCAAGCAGGAGTGTACTGACTGCCTGAATGAGGAGCTTATTCTTGCTTCACTTTCCTCTGATGTGGCTATTGAGAAGATCTATAAGAGAGGGAACATTTATAAAAATTAAACCAGTAGTGAAACACACTATTTTAAATGCTCAAATCAAATACTTTTTAAAGGCACGTTATCTGTTTCAGTGAATGGATTCCTGCTTTTTTCTTTTGATGAAACAGACTTTATTTATAGCATCTGATCCAGACTTTGGATAGCTTAGTAGGTAGGTGATGGTGATTTTTAAGATCCATATGCCTCAGTAAGTTCTTGTTTCCTTGATTTTAACAACCTACCATGTCCCTCAATAGTTAGCCTTAGTTCATATACTCTATATAACCTTTTATATTGGCAATCCGACACAAATCACCTCCAACTAGTGCTGTGTCAAAATGGTCAAGGAATGGGAACAGTGCTATGCTATCTATAGATCCATGCATCAGTGAGAATTTTCTAAAATGGAAAATGACCAGGGTATGATGACTAGGATTTATATAAAGTGGAAATAATTATTAAATTGACCCCATAGGGCTTTAATATATGTGGGGAGCAAATAAATAATGTATACAGAGCACTTAACCATAGCACATGTTAAGTGCCTACTAAATATTAACTAGTATTGGGATAACTTCACAGAGAAGATGGAATCAAAATTTGGTGGAATTTCATCAGCCTCAGAATAGGCATGCACATAACAGGAATAGCTCGCACCATGCTATGAATGTAGGGAAGTGGAAAGTGTATTGAGAAATGGTCACTAAACTGATTTAGTTGTTGCTCAAGGCTCATGGATATTGTCCACATCAAGTACAAAGAGAGCCTATTAGTACTTAAGCCATTCAGCAACATGGCAGAGTACAAGGAGAGCCATGTAGTTTCAACCTATACAGCACTCTATTAGGTATGTGCTACATAAAAGAGATATTTCACTTCCAGGTACTTCAGTGCATAATTATGTAACTAAAATGCTGAAGAATAAACAACATGAACCATTCAGCATTAAACTGTCAAAATGCACTTGGATTCCTGTTGGAAGACAGAGCTTCTTTTAAAAGAAATAACTCAATCTCCAAGTATATGCCAAAGTGAATAATTTTCTTATCTTTTCTTTGCTTGGGTATCTGCTTACCTTTGCTATATCTATGACCTGTATTATGTCATGAACATGGAATTATGTCTTTATAGGTAAAAGGCAGATTGTTTGACAGTATATTATAATTCTTATTACTTTCCTACCTTTCAAAATTTCTATTAAATCCAAGGACTGGCTTTGTAGGCATGATTTTTATTCACTCAACTTAAAAACTGTTGTGTGGTAATGTTTGATAAAAGTTGGATTATATGAAATTATACAGGTTTGCCGAACTGGCATGGCTCAATGGTTGAGCGCTGACCTATAAACCAGGAGGTCATGGCTTGATTCCCATTCAGGGCACATGCTTGGGTTGCAGGCTCCATCCCCAGTGGCGGGTAAGCCCATCAAGGATTCTCTGTCATCAGTGATTTTCTATCTCTCTCTCCCTTTCCCTTCCTCTCTGAAATCAATAAAAATATATTTTAAAAAATTATATAGGTGTTCTGACTTCAGGACCTCCTGGAGTCCTTAATATGTTATTGAACATTTTAAATCTATAAAAATAAGATATAGTATACATGGTTTTTGACATTTAGTTGGCATGGAACCCCCTTTTTATGTAACATGGCAGAACTTGTTTTTTGGAATACCTTTTGGGGTTCGATGCCCAGTCATACGGCTTTAGAGTCAAAGGGATATTTATGTAATAGTGATGGGCACTATTACATAAAGTATTTTCAATTAATGAGAGTATAATACTTTACATAGCTGATTCTCACTCCAAATTTAAAGCATTCCCACTAGACTTGTGAACTCCTTAAATGTAGGATCATTTATCATTCATCTTCAGAACCTCAGTACCATACACAATCACTGTTTTCAATGGGAATGGTAAGTGTATAGGACGTGGATGACCAGTAGCCAATTTGTTTTCTCTGCTACACGGAGAAAGCTTATCTAATAGGAAGAGGAGGATGGAGAGGAGAAAAAAGAGGTAGAGGAGAACTCTGATGACACTGTTTTAGTTCCTGGACCTAGCTGTACCCAAAGCAAATATACCCCAGGCTTTTAATTTATGTGCTCTTATTAGTTTTCTTTTACTTTAAGCTACTTTGGATGTTTTTCCACTAATGACCAAAAACATCCTTACATATTATAAATGCAGTCTAGAGACTCCAAATTATGGACTTGGTTAAGCAGAGGCAAGATACAGCAGTGTCAGGATTCTCCCATGCATGACTAATGTGAGTGTGGCAAATTGAGAGTTGACCCAATTCTACTCTTTTATTGCTCTCATAATCCAAGTTATTCTCCCAGGTGGAAAAGTGTCCAGCTGAGAAACACATTTCCCAGACTCTTTTGCTGATTGGGTATGGCAAGGTGATGTAGTTTTGGACAATGACATATAATGAAAAGTCTTAGCACAGGACTAAGGGAAGTTCTTAGATGACAGCTGGCATGTACCTTCACCTTGCCCCTCCCCTTTCTTCCTGTCTGTGCCAGCATCATAGTGTCTGAGGCTACTCAGACTGGGTTCACATGCAAGGCATGTGGTGAAGCAGAGATAGAAGAAGGCTTTGCATTGGTGACATCATGGTACAACTGCCACACCAGTCAGGTACTTTCTACATCCTGACCTCTTATTGTGTGAAAACAAACAAACAAACAAACTTTTATTTGGTTAGGCCACCATAGGTTCAATTTTCTATTATTTGTAGTTGAACCTGCTTCTGAAATGACACAGCAAGGCAGCTGATAAACTGTCATCAATGTGTCTTGGGAATCCACCCAAAACCTATCAAAGTCTGGGGAATTAGAGGTAGGACATGCAGACAATTCGGGGTTCTGGAGGATGTTGATGATTTCTCTCAATCTTTAGTAACTTCTCTAAGAATGAGATGGGTTCCCATTCAAGCTTATCCTCATAGACACTCTGACCAGAAAAGAATATTATATGTTTTGTGGATGAAATCTAGTGATGCAATCAGCGTGGTGCCAACCACCACAAAAATTAGTTGGATGAACAATGAGCATTCAGGGTGAGCATTGAAGACAAACTTTGGTGAATTTAGGATTTTAATCGACTCAAACTTGAGCTTATAAGTGGGATGTTTTGATATGTTAGGTTGATTAAATATCTCTATCACAACATTGCTCAATGATATGTGATGCTCACTATTGAAGCTATTTTTTCTTACAATTAAAAATTTATTTCCATTATTTTGTCCTTTTTTGTTAAGTATGATTGCTTTAAAAATTCTGTTCATAATGTAGTGGTAAAAAGCATTGACTCTGAAGGAAAACTCCTTGAATTGGAATCCTAGTTTTTCTACTTAGTCATTTGACAGCAAATTACTAAACCTATCTGCATCTTAGTTTTCTTATCTGCAGAATGAGAATAATAATAGTGCTTACCTAAAGAGTTTTTATGAGGATTAAAAGTGTTAATGCATGTAAAGCACTTACAATGGTACCCGACTTGAGTAATTGTAAGTGTTAGCTATTATTTTTTATTTTTATTATTGTAACTAGTGGCCTGGTACATGAATTCATGCACATTGAAAGAAAATTAATTAGAAGAAATATTTTAATATCGCTATTCACCCTTTCTCTATAATACAAGTGTTAATCAAATTCACGATCCACAATGACAGATCGAAACACACACGGGTGATTGGCACCAGCAAGAGCTTTATATGTATCGCACATGCGTGAGTCAACTTAGCCTTTTATGAATATAGAATAAACTTGCTTAATTAGACTTGCTTTCTGATTTAGCTAAACTTTTTCCAGCCCAGTGAAGCACCCCAACTTCTTTTTCAGGTAATTTTCAGGAACACAGCAGTAAATATCAACATGAAGCAGATTATTATTGTAGATCACACAGCAGGGAGAAAGGGTGAAATATTTAACTGTAGCAGTGTTTGACTATATTCTGTGCAGTGAGAAAACCTGAAGTCATTTTCAAGGTCCACCATTTCTTACTTCTTGTCAGTCCGGTCAAGTTTTTAAATCTCTGTTTTCTGGCTAATGAAATAGGATTCCACTGAGTCTCCTATCTACATACTCCAGGACTTCTGTGAGGATCAAATAAAATGAGGCATGGGAAAACGCTTCACAGATATTTGGTTAAAGTGTAAAATGTTTCCACCTGTGTTGTTGGTTTGAAGAAACTCTAAGGAGGCTAGTCACTAGAAAGAGGAAACCAGGTGTTGCTAAGTGACGTCATTACCCAGCGCCCACAGCCACCGTTTCTGGGCTGGGCTGGGCTGTGGGCCACATTTTGTGCCATGGGGTCTTGGCAGTGTTGGCTGCAACTTGGTGGGGTGTCACTCTGGGGTGGTGGCGGGGCCTGTGTCACACTTGGGGGATGCCGAGTGTTGGTTTGTTGGTGCCAGGTCCATGGTGCCGGCCTGTGCATATCATGGTAGCTCCTGCATTGAGCGTCTGCTCCCTGGTGGTCAGTGTGCGTCATAGCGACTGGTCAGATGGTAGGAGGCACACAGCATATTAGCTTTTTATATCCTATATAATAAAAGCCTAATATGCTAAGTATCTGGTCATCCGGT
Source organism: Myotis brandtii (assembly GCF_000412655.1). Lineage (NCBI taxonomy): Eukaryota > Metazoa > Chordata > Mammalia > Chiroptera > Vespertilionidae > Myotis > Myotis brandtii. Next base: position 619,718 of record NW_005371694.1, read on the forward strand.
CGGCCCTTCAACCAATCAAAGCATAATATACTAATGCTATGCTAAGGCTGCTCAACTGCTTGCTATGACGTGCACTCACCACCAGAGGAAGACAGTCGACTGGTTCACCAGTTGCTGTGATGGGCACTGACCACCAGGAGTAGACACTCCAACCACTAGGTTAGCTTGCTGCTGGGGTCTGGCGGACTGGGACTGAGCCAGACAAGCTGGACATGCCCTGGAGCCCTCCCGCGGTACTTCCCTGGCTGGCCAACCTCCTGCGTCCCTCCCTGGTCCTGATCGTGCACTGGTGGGGTCCTTTGGCCTGGGCTGGCCTACACCCTCTCGCAATCCAGGACTCCTCGGGGGATGTTGGAGAGCCGGTTTCAGCCAGACAGTGGAACGACTGGTCATTATGACATGCACTGACCACCAGGGGGCAGATGCTCAATGCAGGAGCTGCCCCCTGGTGGTCAGTGTGCTCCCACAGGGGGAGTGCCACTCAGCCAGAAGCTGGGCTCATGGCTGGCAAGTGCAGCAGTGGTGACGGGAGCTTCTCCCACCTCTGCAGCAATCCGACATCCCCCAATGGCTCCCGGACTGCGAGAGGGTGCAGGCCAGGCTGAGGGATCCCCCCATCGAGTGCACAAATGTCATGCACTGGGCCTCTAGTATATAGATAGTTGAAAATGTTTTTAGACTATGAATTTAAAATATGAAATTGTATTTTTCAAGGTTATATGGTTTCATATTTGGAGTACTGATGAGGGTGTTTCGAGAGATGGTGGACCTGAAAAAATTTTTTCTGAGGGTCTAAATTTTAAATGTGACCTGCTTTGAGAATTTATCCCCTCATGGATACTAGGTAGGTTCTGTATAGGGCAGTGGTTCTCAACCTTGGCTGCACATTAGAATCACCTGGGAATCTTTTTAAAATCCTGATTTCTGGGCCTCATCCTCCGGAAATTCTGTTTCTTTGTTACTAATGTTGTGGCCCCACCCATAACAGAATTTCCGGAGGATGAGGCCCAGAAATCAGGATTTTAAAAAGATTCCCAGGTGATTCTAATGTGCAGCCAAGGTTGAGAACCACTGGTATAGGGGCTTCAAAAGTGGTGATAGGTTTCATAGACCTGGAAGACTTCATAGACCCAGAAACACTGATAGATGGTGATTGTTTCTTTCAGAACATGATAATTAAATCAGTTTTCAGGATGAAAGAAGCTGGGAAATTTGGGGTCCTCAGTAAATGCCCCTCTATTTCAGGTATATAAGCAGACCTCTCTATACAGCTACCTGCTTGGTGTGCACTGAAGAAAAGTCTGGCCTTGGTTGTCATACCCTTTCCAGTTAAAGGAAGCCCCTACCTCAGAAACATTCTGTCTTATAACAGAGAACCAACTGGATAAAACACCCCCCAGGACTGAGGGTCAGAGATGGGAAATCACCCTGTTCTCCTGTTAATTTTCTTCTGCTTGTAGACCTTTAAGTTTCTTTATCTCCTCTGCCTTAGAGATGTATTGAAATTAAATCCAGTTTTTCTTCTGCCTGTTTAGGCTGGGCTTATGGGGGTCCAGACATTTTATATCTTTACTAAGAGTTGTCTTTTTTTCATTTCATAATAATTTTCCCCTTCAGGATCAGTCAATAATAAATCCACTCATGGAGCAATGGTATTAAGAGACTAATGAACCTAGATTTCCTTTGGACCAGAGAGCTAATATTGCTTATAGGATTGCCTATTTTTCTTGCCTACCCATTTAATTTATACTACTTAGATTTTCTTTCTTGGACAAAGCATTCAAATAGATCTGAAATGTTAGCTTCTAAAGTAACCAGCTTCTGCTGACCAGGAGTTAGTATTTGGAATGATATTAAAGTACTATTTAAATATACATATGTGTGCATATATTTGAATGAATGTGATTAAAATTAGCTTTGTCTCTGACACCTGTTGTGGCACCACTCAGGGTTGTTAGACATCAGGGTTAGACTCTTAGATTTATGACTTCAGGAAGAACAGCTCTTATGAAATGCCTGCTAAGGGCTTCATTAGAAGGTAATAGGTATTTGGGGAAAATAATGTCTTTTGCAACCCCTGGATGAATAAAAAAAATACCAACATAGGTAAAAATTATTATAAGAAGGAAAATGTAAGCAGCTAAGATATTTTTCATAGTGGGGGATGAGGTGGCATCAGTCCTTGCTGATTTATATGAGGTCATGGCTTTGATAACATGCCTCTCATCTCTTTTTGATGCAGATTCTGTGTCTGATGTGGGTTTTAAAATATTTCCAACTTTGGAGATTAGTGACTTCAGAGACATGAGACATTTATTTTTCAAGGAAGCAGAGGTACTGCTATCTTCTTAGGAACAGTTTCTCCAGATCAAAAATATTCCCCATTGTATTGTCTTTTACTCTAGAAAATAATAATTTAAATAGCATCAACCCATGAACATGGATCAATGATAAACATGACTGTAGCATTAGGCTTAAATACATTTATGTGAAAATCAAGTTATGGCTGGGCTGGGATTTTTTTCTTCAGCTTTTTTTTGTTCCCTTTTACTGGGAATGATTGATGACATTGCTTCAGAAGAAATTAATACAAAGAATTAATTAGCAAAATCTAATATCCAGTAAATGTAGTCTGAAAAAAATTCCATGGGTGGTGATTGCAATATCAAATCGAAGCAGAAAGGAGAGGAACAACTCGTGTTTCTGAGTCAGATTTTTGTCTCCTTTTATTCAACCACTCATGGAAAGAGCAATTGAGGGAGAGCCATGAACTAAGAAGACTTAGGTCTTCATGAGAAACAAATCGGAGGCTTTAAGAAGTGTCATAAAATAGCCATTTAGTACATTGACCTCGTGTATTTAAAGATTATGAGATTTTACAGTAGTTGGGTTATAAAATATCAATTTAGAGCAACAGCAAATTTCCTGATATTCATTCAGTTTATAGGCAATTCCTGTTCTGACGCAAATGTATAGGCCCGGGTGACCAGGTTCTGTGGGCCAATGCTGCATTTTTCTGTAGGGTGGGGGGCTTGGGGGTAGTCTCAATAGCTTTTACCCAGAAAATGGGGAGGCTAACAGTCTCCTCCTCAGTCAAGCCATTTGTATTGTAGGAGGCTTTAAAAGAGTTCTATTATTTATTGGAGCTCTCAGGTTTTGGTTTTTTTTTCCTCTTTAGCCACCAGGTCAGCCAGGGGAATGGAGAATAGTGGGGATGTTGGGTTTACATGATCCCACTTTGAGGAGTTTATATAGCCTCTGAATCCTGTACATCGTTAATTGCAACATTTAAAGATAAAGCATGACTAAAAGAATACCACCATTATGAATCACTTGCCATGTTAATATTCAGATGAGTCTTTCTGGTTTGTACTTCATTTCAAAATTAGGGTATTTTTTTCCTTCCCTAAAGATGTATGCTTATTGAATGTATTTAAATTACTAGCTAATTTTTTCGGGGTGGGGGGGAACCCTGAGGCAAGTGTAAAACTAGTAGCTACAGAAAGCTGGAGAATCAGATGTCTGCTGGGCAAATTGACAGAACTCATTAATCTTCGATGCAGTGTGCTATAGAGTCTGTCCTTTCATGCACCTGCCCAAGCCGAAAGTAATTACACGATGGCACTATTAATACTGAAGAGCTTGAGTGGGGAGAGGGTTATCTTCTCTTCTTAGTAATTGATTGCCAGCTGATTAGTGGACAACATTTTTCTTGCAGCATAATTGCCTTTGTGCTATCGTAGCCTCTCTGACTGATTTTGAGGCCCTGACAATAGCATCGTAGCCCTGAAAGTAATGAACTGGAACTCAATCACTGCAAATTCCCCAAACAGTAGATGCCTAGTTAAATGTATTTCAATGATATCCTAAAAAACAGCAATCATACCAAAGATCCCATTTTTTTTTCCTTCAAGAAAAACCATAGAATTCCATTTGGAAAAGTGTATATTTGTGAAGAAATAAATGGAAATAATGACAGACGCCTTTTTTGTCTTTAATGGCTGTAATAGACCAACCAAAAACTAATTGTGTGGGATTTTTAAGGAACATGTGGATAAGTGCTGGTGACAAGGAGGTTCTTATTAATTTTTAGCCAACATTTTGGCCTTGGATTTAAGACTGTTGACAACATATTTGAGCCCAAGCAGAGAATTAGAAGATTTTAATGCCATTTTATTGCATGGTAGACATAAATGTCAAATAATCAACTCTTTCTTATTATAAAAATATTTGATAATGCACCTGTATAATCTGTATAAGGTGCTGGGCTGAGAAGGGAGAAAGTGGAAAGTACATATTTTAAGTCTATGAGCTAAATAGTTGAGCAAATTGGAAATGAATGAACAGTGCATGTTTTTCATCTAAATGTCAATGATAACAAGAGGGCTTCCTTTAGTTCCCATGGGCAACCTTCAGATTTATACAAATGGAAGTAAAAATATAACAATACATTTCCTAACTTTAAGAGCATTAAGCAGAAAATCTCTAAACTTTTAAAAGAGAAAGTGCTACCATCTTATATAATAAAAGGGTAATATGCAAATTGACCCTAACAGCAGAACGACTGGGAATGACTGGTCACTATGACACACACTGACCACCAGGGGGCAGACGCTCAATGCAGGAGCGTGCTCCCACAGGGGGAGCTCTGCTCAGCCACAAGCCAGGCTGATGGCTGCCAGTACAGCGGTGGTGGTGGGAGCCTTTCCCGCCTCCTCAGCAGCACTAAGGACCTGTATAATCTGTATAAGGTGCTGGGCTGAGAAGGGAGAAAGTGGAAAGTACATATTTTTTAAGTCTAAGCTAAATAGTTGAGCAAATTGGAAATGAATGAACAGTGCATGTTTTTCATCTAAATGTCAATGATAACAAGAGGGCTTCCTTTGGTTCCCATGGGCAACCTTCACATTTATACAAATGAAAGTAAAAATATAACAATACATTTTCTAACTTTAAGAGCATTAAGCAGAAAACCTCTAAACTTTTAAAAGAGGAAGTGCTACCATCTATATAATAAAGGTAATATGCAAATTGACCATCACTCCAACACACAAGATGGCTGCCCCCATGTGGATACAAGATGGCCTACAGGGGAGGGCAGTTGTGGGCGATCAGGCCTGTAGGGGAGGGCAGTTGGGGGTGACCAGGCCTGCAGGAGAGGACAATGGGGAGGGAAACAGACCTACAGGGGAGGTCAGTTGCGGGGGACCAGGCCAGCAGGGGAGGGTGGTTAGGTTGACCAGGCTGGCAGGGGAGGGCAGTTAGGGGCAATCGGGCCAGCAGGGGAGCAGTTAGGTGTCAATCAGGCTGGCAGAGGAGTGGTTAGGGGGTGATCAGGCTGGTAGGCAGAAGCAGTTAGGGGCAATCAGGCAGGCATGCAGGCAAATGGTTTGGAGCCAGCAGTTCTGGATTGTGAGAAGGATGTCTGACTACCCGACCAGGATTGGGCCTAAAAGGGGAAGCCGGAGATCCCTCGAGGGGTCCCAGATTGGAGAGGGTGCAGGTTGGGCTGAGGAACCCCCCCTCCCAGTGCACAAATTTCATGCACTGGGCCTCTAGTAAAGAATATAATTGGCAATCATTAGAACAAGATCTGTCTTCTCAAAGTAGGGGGTGGTGGCCAAGATTTTCTTCAGGTGAATACTGAGATACAAAGAGGATCCTTGACAGACTGTCCAAACTCTGAATCTTGGAGGGATGACAGGGCTGAGGTGGGGTACGGTGGCGGGGTGGGTGGGAAGAGATCAACCAAAGAACTTGTATACATATATGCATAACCCACAGACACAGACAATTAAGGTGGTGGAGGCCTGGGGCAGGGGGTGGAGGAATGGTGGTGAGCTATAAGGCATCAATGGAAGAAAAAAAGGGGACATGTGTAATACTTTCAATAATAAAGATTTAAAACAACAACAACAACAAACAAAGAAGATCCTTGTAATACCATTGTGTCCTTTTTTAGCCAAATATTTTAATACATTTAGGTGCATATTCAGCAATATTTTCTCATATTTCTAATTGATATCACAGCTCCAGGAAGGCAGCATTACTGAATTAGTAATTTGCCTCTCAAGCCTCAAAGAGGTATATTTTCACAAATATTTGAATAAGAATAACCACTAGAGAAAACTATTCTAATAGACCAGGTGTGGTGTTGGCTACAAGCAGCTTCTTCTCAGCTATTGTCATTTCTGTAAGCCTACAGATTGACAGTTCTCCTATTCAGATTTGAGGATTTTAGAGTATTATTAATGCCAACATAACAATAATAGTCATGGTGCAAATTCTAGTAAGGAGAGGTATAGGTTATGATGTAAACAGAGTTAAGATCATTGGAAAATGGAAAGAGAAGAGACAATGATACATATTGCAATTCAATGTGAATTAGACATTCGACAGTGAGAAAATTCTGAAATACACACTGAGTCAGCCATAATGTGAAAAGTACAGCATGAATACATTCAACTGTAATTAGCAAGAGATGAAAATATGTGATAGATGGAAAATCTTTTGAGTGCATGGCTAGAAGATCAAAGTAAATTCTGAGTTCACATTAGCTTAATGTAAATTCAGTGGAAGGTTAAGAATTTGAGAACCTGAAAGCTAAGCATAGTGCATCACCAATGAGACTTTCATCAAGCCCAGATGGAACTTCCTCCAATCTGCACAACATCAAAGTGAGTGGTCAGCACATTGAATGTGGAGCTGTAACTGCTGAGGAGTTAGTTCCCTATTACCCTTGCTGGGATGATCACAACGAGGGTAATTTGCTTCAATGGGTCTTCACAGAGATGAAATTCATTTATTTTAGGGAGAGATGCCTGATAATATGACATAAACAAGGTTTCAATCTATGATGGGCCACCTCACACTCCTATTTGCTAGAAATGATGTGAAACTGCAGCAGAAACCTTTCATGCTTTTAGTGTGGAATATTCAAGATCCCTTCAGAATATTGCTGAAGATCTATCTGTTATTTCCAAAACCAAGAGTCTAAATTATACTCACTATTTCTGAAGATTGCTGTTTCTCACTACATCACTCTTGAGATTAAAAATATTGTGACCTGAATATGCTAACTTTTCACAATGTCATCCTGATAATGCCCATGAACATTGACTTTCTCTCCCATTTTTCATTCAATGATCATCATTTTGATGTCCAAGTTGTTTACCTATGTCCAAATTCTATCTCAACTTCATAGCCAAGAGCTAGGGTTTTATTTAGTTAGTTTAAAAAAATTATCTGAGACTCACAGTTAAAAATGCAGAAGCATTTTTTCAACTTCTTTCCCTCCAAATCTACCCATAAAAACTATAGAAATGTAAACTAGAAAAGGAAACACACCATATAAAAAAGTAAAGTATCTGCTACAACTGAAAATGTGTATAAGAAAGCATACCTACCTAGTGTGAAGTTTGAATGGGAGTGACAAGGAGGCTGGGAGTCCACAAATGCCACCTTGAACCCAGAGCGGAACCTATATTTTCCTAAAAGTAAGTTTCTTTGATCTTAAAAGATATTATCTAAGTGTCTTTTTATTAGAGATAACATCTAGAGGAGTAGGTGTGCTAAGAAAAAAGTGGGAAGTAACTCTGAAGAAACTTAAATACCACTGTCCTTCAAGTTGGTTTTGAAGGAGAAAACATGCCAGCAAGCCATCTCACTTTTTATTTATTTACTAGAGGCCCGGTACACAAAAATTTGTGCACTCGTGGGGGGGTCCCTCAGCCCAGCCTATGCCCTCTCGCAGTCTGGGACCCCTTGGGGGATG
>NW_005371694.1:627915-643010 GCF_000412655.1 Myotis brandtii
GGCTGATGGCTGTTTTCAGGCTGGCCACGCCCCCCTGGTGACCCAAGCTCCCAGCCTCTCCTTTTTTTTCTTTCTTTTTCTTTCTTTCTGGGATTTATTTTCTATAATTGAAACGTTGTAGCCTTGAGCGGAGCCCAGGGCCAGCCAGGGCAGGTGGGAAGCTTGGCTTTCTCCATTGCCGGGGGCAACCCAAGCCTCATGCTTGATCCAGCTCCGTAGCCCCGCCATCTTAGTTGGGTTAATTTGCATACCGCTCCTGATTGGCTTGTGGGCATGGCTTGTGGGCATGGCTTGAGCATAGCAGAGGGACAGTTAATTTGCATGTTTCTCTTTTATTATATAGGATTATTATTATTTAAATAAATCTTTATTGTTGAAAGTATTAGATATGTCCCCTTCTTTCCCCCATTACCCTCTCTCACCCCCTCCCCACCTCACTCTTAATTTTTAAATCATCTATCTTAAGGAGGAAGTACTATAGGTGAAGAAGAGTTGGTATAAGTTATAGGACAGGTGATTTTTTGTAGTTTAAGGAATGAGCACAGTCTGAACACTGATGCTTGAATTACAACAAGCAAACCATCCCTAGAATCTTTTCATTATAGGCATCATTTCAACATATTCCTTAAAATATTGCCCCACTGATGCAATATTTTGAAATGTATGAAAAGGAATTATTTTTTTTCAAATGTGTTCAGGGACAGCAAAAATTTTATATGCTTATCTCTAGCCACATTTTTTCCCTCAGGCAATAACAGATTTGTTAAGAGAGTGTTTAAAACACATATCCCATAGAAGCTATTGATTGCTTTGACTTAACTCTCTTTTCACCCCCTCACACATTCTTCCATAAGTAGCCAGCTGCATTTCAATAAGAATAATACTTGTAGAAGAACTAGTGTGGGGGCTAGAAACTATAAAATATAAGAGAAATAACAATGAGAAGATAAATGAAAAAATATATTACAGAAATAATTAAATAGGAAAAGGTAAAATTTTCAGGATTAAGAAAATGTAGTTCACGGATTTCTCTTTAAAAATAGCTCAAAGAAAATATGCTAGTTTTCAGAGAAAAAATATAATAAAAAACTGGAGGATATGAAAAGAGAGATTGCAGTGTTTCTAAAAGAAATGGAAGAGAAAATAAAAACATTGGGGTGATGAAAGCCATATAGAAAGAAAAATGAATGAATGTGACAGAAAATGCCATGTTAGTTATTGAAGAAAAGACTACAAAAAATGGAACAGGAAAAAAAACCCACTATGAAATAATATAATAGCAGATGCATTCCCTGAATTAAATACCTGGATCTATAGGTAAACAGAGTCCTAGAAAACAATTAATATAAAGCTACCCACACCAAGATATATTCTAGAAAATTTCAGAGCTAAAGGAAGAATACTTTTCTATCAGGAGAAGAAGAACTAAGAAATAAAAATGTGCACACACTTAGTTTTAGGCTAGCTTCAGTCTTCGCACAGCAACATCCAGTTCTAGATGGCAGTGGTACAATATATATATATACACATTTCTGAAGGAAATAAAATGTAATCAAGGAATTTGATACTCAACCATCTTATCCTTCAACTTTAAGTTTAAAGCATTCTTCATATGCAAACACTCAGGGAAAACAACACTCATGAGCCTTTCTTGAAAACATATTTGGTAATTCCAGCCAACCAAAAGATGATCAAAATTAAACTCATGAATAAAGCAGCTGTGGCAAAAAATGATGGGTATTAAGCATTGGAAGATAAAAAATAATAACTGAAAAATTCTTGAAAATATTGATTGGAGAACAAAATGTAAACGTTATAAACACTGATAAAATAAAATGAATAATATAATTAATAAAATTTGGTGATATGGGAGAGAAATGGGAAGAAGTGAGAATATGCTAGTTTCTTCATTTTCATAGTGAGAATAATAGATACTACTTAAATCAGAAACATAACTTTAAAAAATACTAATTCTGCCCTGGCTGTTGTGGCTCAATTGGTTGAGTGTTGCCCCATGCACCAAGAGGTTTTAGGCTTGTTTCCCAGTCAGGGCACATGTCAGGGTTAGTGCAGAAGGCAGCTGATCGATGTTTTTTCTCTCTCTCTTTTTCTCTCCCTTCCTCGCTCTCTAAAATCAATAAAAACATATTTTAAAAAACTGATCCCAACTTTCAATATTTTAAATAATCTTTTTAATGTTAAATGAATTTCTTTTTAGAAACACATCTCTTATGGTAAAGAAAGGTTTGAATTTTAATTTTTATTAAATTCATATAAAACTTAATAAAGGTTTTTTTTTTTATTCCAAAATGGGATATATATAGAATGATTTATTTTGTGGGAGTCCTGTATCCATTTCTTCACTTATGTATATGTATTAATTTTCTATTGTTACCACAACAAATCACCAAAACTACAGTTCTGTAGACAGAAGTCTAACTTGGATCTCACTGGACTAAAGCCAATGTGCTGACAGGACGTTGTTCCTTTCTGTACGTTCTAGGGGAGAATATTTCTCCTGCTCTTTTGAAGTACTGATGGAATTCAGTTCTTTGAGTTTATAGGACTGAGGTCCTCACTTTTTTGTTGGCAATAAACTGAAGGCCATACTCAGCTTCTAGAAGCCACTCCGCCAGCTCATGTCCTTCTTTCTTCATCTTCAGAGCCAGAAAAGGTAGGTCGACCCCGCACACATCTCTCTGACCCTTCTTTCATTGTTGCATTGCTCCGACTGCAACCTGAAAAAATCCTCTGCTTTTAAGGATGTGTGATTAGTGTGCTCACCCAGAGATCAAGGATAATCTTCCGTATCAGCATCTATAATCCTTATCATACCTCCCAAGTCCCTTTTGCCATGTGGGATAACATGGCAATAGGGATTGAGCTGTGGACATCTTTAGGGGGAATCATTATTCTGCCTATCATGCTACCCATCAATACACCTATTTAAACATTTTCTTCAGGAATATTAAGAATAATTATTACTGAGTGTTGGGCGTCAGTGAGTTTTAATTAAAATATTTTTCATGTTGTTCAAAGTATTTCATAACGAGTTTGTAAAATTGCTACATGAGAACATTGCTACATGTTGCCTGAGAAGGTGTTTAAATAAGTAACAAATGGGAAGAGTAGACTGACAGGCAGTTTTTAAAAAGACATCGATATCTACAAGGTCAAAGCATCTTGATGCTTTCTTTGTGCGATCACAAACACAAATGTGAACAGTGTATGGGACTTGCTATCTCAGTGCATAAATGACTGTCATAGTTTGGAGTTAAAGATAAAACTTGTCTTAAAGTACTTTTGGAAATTGGCAAGGAAGTTGAACTTGATCTATAGGAAAAATGATTTAACAAGATTAATTAGACCTATGTAGAAATTGACAAAGAGGATTTGATGAACTGAAATCATAGAGGTTTAAAGAATGACAGGTTGAAGAACCCTAAAGATTTTGATGTTTGATCAGTGCCTATGTTTCATTATTCTGTGTTAATTTCTTTGCACCTTCTTGTTTTAATGTAACTTCATTTGCGGATTCTAGGTATTTCCCAATCAGATAGCAAGTATGTTGAGGTTGAAAGCCATGCCATTTGGCTCTTGACTAAATACTTGTTCCCTAAATGTTCACAGTGTGCAAAGCACAGAACAAGTTGTTGCATTTAAGTCAAGAAGTTGGTTTCTGAGCCTCTCAGTCCTTCATAACCTTGGAGTTGACCAGTACCCCAAGAGTGAAAGCCCAGCAGACGTCTGTGCAGAAAGCTGCCCTTTCTCTGGGGTTTTGGTCCCTCAAGTCCTGACTGACTTGGGAGCCTTGGCCTTGCCTCTTCAGCTCTGTGAGAATGCCAAAGCTCGGTGCTGCTCCTTCAGTACAGCCTCTGCGCACCGTGCTGTGAACTGGAAAATGCGTGAGGGGAAAACTTGAAGAAGCAGGTGCAGCTCAATGTGCTTCCTTTCTCTAGGATATTAACCCCTCAAATCTTGGGCACCTTGGTTCCTGTCTGTTAACGTCAAATAATTGTGTTCTATATTGTATTTCACTTTTTAAAAAAATATTTCTGTATTGATTTCATAGAGGAAGGGAGAATAAAAGAGAGAGATAGAAACATCAATGATGAGAGAGAATCACTGATCGGCTGCCTTCTGCACACCCCCCACTGGGGATCGAGCCCACAACCCAGGCATGTGCCCTTGGCTGGAATCGAACCTGGGACTCTTCAGTCTGCAGGCTGATGCTCTATCCACTGAGTCAAGCCGGCTAGGGCTGGATTTCACTTTTGTAGATATTCTCAGTAGAGAGGATGGTGTGATACAATCTGCTCTGTCTTGACCAGAACTGGCATTTGTCATTAGAAGTTTTTGTGCTTTAAAACAGAGTGAAAGTAGCAGGTAGGGCATATAGAAGAAGAGAGTGAGAGAATACAGGTGATGACTATTTGGTTAATATAGAGCATGGGCCAGCAAATTACGACCTAGAGGCCATTTCCAATAACTCGGTTTTATTGCAACACAATCATACCCATTTATTTACCTACTGTCTATGGCTGTTTTCAAACAGCACTGCCAGAGTTGAGTAGTCCCTATGGAGAAGGTATGGTCTGCTAAGCCTAAACTATTTATCTGGCCCTTTATAGAAAAAGTTTTTCAATCCCTCACATGGAGGAGCAAGACTGATGGTGGACACCTGTCTTCAAATGATCTGTTTATAGCAAAGAACTAATTCTAGATTGATACACACTTGTTTAAAGAATACTCCTCTTGCTCCAAATATGTTATTGGAATATTTAACCTTTCTTTGGAATTACCTTTAGAGTCACACAGGAAAACTGGTTGTATTATTTATAGTCATTATTTTACATTGTTTTAAAATCAAAACTTTTAGCCTGGTTGCCTTCCTTATTTTTCCTCTCACATATGTTCAATTGAATTTTAGTTATTTTAAAACTACATATACATTTAAGGACAAAATTTTGTCAACTTTAAGAATATTCAAATGATATTGTTTTAGGGGGATGATGGGTAAAAATTAGATAATCTTTAAGTTGATAAATAATCATTCTTCCTCCCATTTATGGGTCTTTATGAAAAATGAAATCAAATCAATGCTTTAACTATTATCTCTCAACTAGAGGCCTGGTGCATGAAAATTTATACACTTGTGGTCGGGAGCGGGATCCCTCAGCCCAGGCTGCACCCTCTGACAGTCTGGGAGCCCTCAGGGGATGTCTGACTGATGGCTTAGGCCCACTTCCTGTGGGGAGCGGGCCTAAGCCATAGTCTGGCCTCCCTTTGCGGGAGGCTACCGGGTGGGCAATCAGGGGATGACACTGGCCAATCTGATCGCCATCCCCTCCCTCTGCCTACTGGCAGGTGCCTTGGCTTGCCTGGAGTCGCCTGCTCACTGGCTCACCTTCCCCCCCTGCTGATTGGTCAGCCCACTGATTGGTCCTCCTGCCATTCAGTCAATTTGCATATTAGGCTTTTATTATATAGGATAGTACAATCCCAGTGCTGTGAAAACTGATTTTTCCCACAATTTTTTATGCACCAGGCAATTTCTTTGAAATAGTTTTATCTCCTGCTAGCAAAAACTTACTGTTTTATCTGTCTAGTATTTTTATCTCCCAATCCCACTCCCTGGAATAGCATCTCTCTTTTTTTTCAAAAGTTTCTTTTCCCTTGTTTTAACCATATAGTTCCAGTAAGAGCTGCCTTGTTCTTACATGACCTTGCCCCCCAGACAACAGTAGCGGGTGGGGGAGATGAGGGAATGTGGCACACACCTCAACCTGTCCAATGATAATATTTTCTGAGCATGGCTAATTCATCCAAAGTTGGGCACCTGAGGAAGTGTCTCTCCGATGGTCAAGTTAGGTGCTGTGAGGACTGAGTGCTGCCTGTGATCATGCCCCATGTGTGCCACCCTGTGGAGGACCCTGGTCGTCAGTGAGGAGGACAAAGTTGGTGTGCAGAGAAAAATCAATGATGGAGATAGGGAATCCTGGCAGTGCTTAAGTTCCTGGTCCCATTTTTTGAGGCCCCCTTGTACCCTTACTTCTGTGATTTGGTCATTGAACTATCTATACCTTGGAGTCCTGGAGACAATAATTACTTCTTTGTCTTATTAAAAAGTTTGAATTTGGTTTCTGTTACTTGTAATCAAAAGAGTTCAGAACAATTTGTGCTTGCATAAAACACCAAGATATTTTGCCTCTTTAAAAATGGCATGTGTCATTCTATCACATTCATATTCACATTCTGTTGAATGCGACAGGAAGAGGTGCAGGATGTCAGACAAAATCATGGAAGTCACAGTGACATGACAAGTTTCCATATTAGAAGTAATTTCTGAGTAAAAGAAGAAAGAGAATTGAGAGTAGACATTGAAGAGCCATGGAGCTGGGTGGTGGACACAGTGACTAAGAAAAAGGCTGAGAGAAAGACGGGTTACCCTGGGAAAGAGTGAGAGTTCTGCTCCTCAAAATATACACCTCTCTCTAGGGAGTTCAACACATGTTCATTTAAAGTTTTTTATTATGTGTATCAAATAATAAATTCGATACATATGGCAATAAATAATGCAAGTATGTCAGTTTCCCCGCAATTCTCTCCTTTCCCTAAATCCCATTATCAAAAGTCAATCTTATTTAACTGTTTACCCTTCCTTTTGATGCATCCTTTCACCAAAAGACTCGAGAATGTATTTCTGCTTCTGTTTCAGAATGCATACACTTTGGACAATATTTATTAGCTCTTTGAAATGACAGATGAGGATCTGGCTCATTTATATCACTTCTCCCCTCTAACTAGATGACACTTATATAATTTTTAGTTTGTACATTATCTTTGTACATATAAATAATATCCTTAAACATTTTTCTTGCTTCATCAATTTTCTCTATTATCTCTTGACTACCAACTTTTTAAGAAGAAAATATTAGTATTCCTATTCATTCCTTTTGTTCTCTTCCTCCTTTCACATAACAGTTCCTGTCAGCATCACTTTTATTTTTACATTATTAAGACTGTTAAAAACATATTCTGCCTTATAGTCACAATGAAGTACTCCATTCTTTGTCTTTGAAATGAATAGAAAAGTTGAAAAGCAATGAACAATATTTGCATGATTATGGCTATTGTTAATGTTGGTCCAATTAGGGTGCTAAATTTCCTTCTCTAGAGTACCATGTAGCTAAAAGAAGTATTTGGGCCACAAGACTAAAACTCTTCTTTGCATTAATTACAATGAAAATTTTTTCCTAGAGTACCATCAATTGCTTCTTGCCTTAATTGATTTCATATTTGAAAGATTAATAGTTGGTACATATCCTGAATTTAAAAATTACATTGCTTTTTATTAATTTATTTGATTTCCCTCCCCCTCCTCACTTAAATTACACTTTTTCTTCTATCAAATGCCCTTCTTTCCCTACAATAGTTTGTAGTTTTCTGTCCTATTTCAAGCTGGATTAGTGAATGTGCAGTCATCATCCCAAGACTTCTTTTGACTCTTCTCCTTTACTGGACCTGCGCTTTCTAGATCTCTCTCTCTCTCTCTCTCTCTCTCTCTCTCTCTCTCTCTCTTTTGTATATTTCTTCATTTTTTTCCTGGGCCATATCCTTAGGAACTTGCTTTAAAAAGTGGATATGTGAGAGGTAGAATTTCTGAATGTTTAATATAGGAAAGTGTCTTAATTTTTTATTTTCAAATTTAATAATACTGTAGATTAGTTGAGTATAGAATTTAAAGTTGAAAGGATTTTCCCTCAGAATTTGTTTTTTTTTGTATCCATTCAATGAATCTTTAATCTGAAGATATTTTTTCTTCAATGCTAGAAAACTCTCATATTTCTTGGATTTTTCCCATTTACCACACCCCCCATTGTCTCTTCCTGGGGGAGGGGAATGGGAAAAATACAATGAAATCAATTAATAAATTAATTAATTAAATCAATTAATACATTGTTGAATGCTTTACTCATAAGTTTGTTGTGTATGCCACTTTCAGCCCACTTCTTATGTCTCTTCTGCCATATCTTCTGACTCTTAAGTCCAGGACTTTGGTAGCATTTTGTTAGAAAAATTGGCTTCCATCTTTGCAGAAGTTTTGCTTTATAATTTTTAAGGCTGAAGCTTTCTCTGTTTTACCCATTGCTCTTTTCCCTTATTCCAGGAATTAAAATATCTCACTCACTGATACCTACATAACCCTAAGTCTCTCTTCTACTACATATTTATTACATATTTACTCCTTTTATATACTTTTTATGCTTTAATTTAGTGAAATCTTGAGAGGGATGGGAGGCAAATTGCCTGGTCTGCCATCTTGAACCCAAATTAAACAACTGTGTATTTTTCTAGAAAGTGATTAAAACTAAAAGAAGCTGTACAGACCTGAAAGAGGTTCAGAATAATTTACATTAATAACAAGGTAACACATTCAGTTTATGATTTTGACACGAATGTCAAGTTAACTTTTATTTCAATAAAGGTTTTAATTCATATTTCATAAAACCATAGGAATACTACATACTGGAATTTTATATCAGCCATATCAAAACAGCAGAATATTTTAATATATTAATTCCTATAAGACATTGTTTTAAACTTGGGATATAAAATGATGTATATAGCATTTGACTCTCAAGATACTTATTAACTTGTGAACATGTATGTAGTAATAAGGATGTACTTTTTAAAGAAATGTTCATAGCCTACACAAGAAATATTGTTGAAGACTTAAGATAAGCCAAGAGGAGAGGCTTAATGTAGTATTTGTAAAGCTGCAATGTAAATTGCTAGAATTATTTTATAAGGAAGGGCAAAAGGGTAAGCAAAAGCACAGTCACAGGAAAGCTCAGGTTATTTCTGGACAGTTTGGTTGGGGTGAGTACTGGCATAGATTAAGAGCTGGGGTTGGGAAGTTACCCATACTTGTTTGATCACCCAAATAAGGTGATGGGTGGAGATGTTGGGAACAAAAACATCAGTTCTTTTTTAAGGAATAGAAATGTCAACTGTCAAGTTATGTTAAAAAGCGTGTGCTGGATTTTGAACTGGACCAGTATTGAACATTTTAATTTCTTAAATGTAATTCCAGGAGGTGGAGAAGCCAAGTTGTCTTGCAAACTGATGGATGTTTATGATCCTAAGACTTTATGGTAATCTTTTAGTTGATTGTTGTCTAAGTCAGTTCAAGTTGCTATTTAAAAAGTGTATCATATATTGGGTGTCTTAAACAATAAGCATTTATTTCTCACAGTTCTGGAGGTTGAGAAGTTCAAGTTCAATGCTCTGGCAGATTAGCTGTCTGGTTCATATATGGCTGTCTTCTCACTGCATCCTCACATGACAGAAAGGACAAGAAAGCTCTCTGGAGTCTCTTTCAGAAAGACACCAATCCCATTCATGAGGGCTCTGTCCTCAAGACCTAATCACCTCCCAAAGCTCCCTACCTGCAAGTATCACCACAATGAGGATTAGGTTTCAACGTCTGAATATAGGGGCACAAGAATATTCAGTCTATAGCAGTGCTTACTGGGCAATTTTAAATTCAACTTCGGTTTTCTTTTCTGTAAAACTGGCTAGCATTATTGATGTGCCTCACAAAGACATTATCATACATTTATAGTTTGATGGAGGAAAACGTGTAGGTGACCAGATTAGGTGTTTTGATAAAATTATAATGGATTCTGGCTACTATATTATGGATTATCAAGATAACTTTTTCTTTCATTTTTTTTTTGTATGCAGAGAGTATTTGCGAAGTCATAATATAACATTAAAAAAAAGACAGATAATCTTTATATTTTCATGTAGGTTGAACTCAGCAATCTAAGTTTAAGCTTTCTTAAGCAGCACAAAGAAAATAAGTTTACTTAAATAAGTATCAGATCATGTTACCACCTTTTTGGAGTGTGCATTCATTTTGTATCATTCTCTTCTGCCTACAAAGGCTGGCTATGTAGTATGCACTGAAATGTGAATATTTTCATAATGTTCTGAGTAGTTAAATGAAGATTTCCCTGACGACTCTATTTTTTGAAAATGGGGCATATTTTGCTCCTTTTGGTGGAGATGGGTAAGAAAGTTATTCTTTCAGATCCATATTTTCTTTTTTAAAAATGTTTTTATTGAATTTTTATAGAGAGAGGAAGGGAGAAGAAGATAGAGTAACATCTATTGGCTGCTTCCCAGCTCCCCCACCCTCCACACCAGGGATCAAGCCTACAACCCAGGCATTACCCTGACCTGGAATTGAACCTGAGACCTTTTGGTGCATGGGACGACACTCAACCAATGAGGCACATGGGTCAAGGCCAGATCTATATTCTTTCCATTTATTAAACAACAAAGAAAAGTTTACCTGCATTTAATTTAACTAGTCAAATTTAATTCCTAAATTCCTCAGTCTCTAAAACTTTTCTGCATTTTGCAAACTATTCACTAACTCTTCTCTCTTAGTGTTGTCATGGAAGTGAGGAATCTCAAGAGGGCAAATTTAAATGATTTGATAAAGAAGGCTTGACATATCTGGATTTCCATACTATTTCTTTCCATTTGACGTCAGGAATAAGCTTTATGAGAGGTATGGAGCAGGGTTTTGATGCTCAAGTTCTATTGCCCACTTCTAATCTGCTCTGATGACATGTGAGCTATGACATGATAGCAGTAGCCAAAAGGAAAGTCAAATACAGTTTTTATTAATAGCTAGAATGTGCTCATGACATCCAAGTTTAGGACTCTATAGAATCTATACTAGTATGTATAAAAGCCCAGTGACCATTAAGGCGGAACGACCGGAACAACAAGAATGACCAGTTGCTATGACACTCACTGACCACCAGGGGGCAGGCGTTCAACGCAGGAGCTGCCCCTTGGTGATCAGTTCACTCCCACAGTGGGAGCACTGCTCAGCCAGAAGCTGGGCTCATGGCTGGCAACTGCAGTGGCGGTGGCAGGAGCTTCTCCCGCCTCTGCGGCAGCACTTAGGAGCGGTGAGCCAAGCGGTAAGGAGCAAGCAGGTGGGCAGTTAGGAGAGAGGGTTCCCGGATTGCGAGAAGGTGCAGGCTGGGCTGAGGAAACCTCTGCCCCGCCCCCCCACACACACACACACAAATTTTGTGCATCAGGCCTCTAGTCTAGAATGTTAGGAATGGAGATCAGATTGTGTTCCTGAGGAAGCAACCTCTGAGTCAAAGTTTAGTTTACAATGAGTGCTCAGGGATCTATTCTTGCAAAAGGGGAGACAAGGAAGCAGGTGTAGGCAGAGGAGGAAGCTAAGCTGTGATGCAGGTCAATCACAGCCTAGGATGACTCTGAGAGTTCTTGGAGCTAGAATGGGCCTTTGGAGTTTTCCTGAGTTGGGCCGAGATGCCAGGCTTTTATGTTCCTGTATCAATTAAGCTATTGGGTGTGGGCTGCCCTGGGAAGATAAGTGATCTTGGGGAGAGCGGGTGGCTCTCTATGACTAAATCCCAAGAGGAGGAGGCATTAAAGGCCAGAAGTTGGCATAACAAGTTCATTCTTGAAGGAGGATCTGGGCTGTGCATTGTAATGTCTGCTATACCAACCAAACACTCTTACCAACAGTCCACATGGACAAAGCCACTTAGAAGTCATACTTACAACCTGGAAGTCACATGCAGAGACATCCTATTGCCTGAGTACAGGAAGAGGAAAAGAGAAGGGATTGAACCTAGATCTATCTTTAAATCACCATAACCGTGGCAACTAGTGAAATGTGGCTAATCTGTACTCCGTATTATGAACAATGTGATTAGTCACTCTTGCATGCTGGATAGGAACTTTTAGGAAGTGAATAGATTGGCCAAAAGTGTTGAGCCCTAACCTTCTTCCATGAAGTGAGGCAATAAAATGAATAGAGAAGAAAATATCCTACCTAAGAATCCCTTGTGCCCAATTACCATTAAATCCCACTTTATATATTTTTTCCATCTGCATGTCCATATTTAAACAGAAAATCAATTATTTTAAAACTTAAAATGAATTTTATAAGCAAATAGTTTATGGTCATTCCCAAATATAACATTTCAGAGAATGACAGTGTCTTAATAGCTGGCATCCAAATTTAGTAAATTTAAGTGGAGATTACAATGGAATTCTTGGCTGAGGCTTACTGTAGTATTTGTTTTTTTCTCGTGTGTGTGTGTGTGTGTGTGTGTGTGTGTGTGTGTGTGTGTTTAACTTTTAGACCTTCTAGTTATTGAATACTTCAACTCTGGAGCTATAAAAATATGACACCTCAGTTTTGGGGAAATGAATGTAAGCAGCAAAAATTGAGGCTATTTCTTTCTTTTTGGAGTTAGCAATTGCCCTTTGTTGCAGACATTATTAAGTTTCCATTTAAGTAGGTTCTGCAATAATAGAAAAAGATATTGAAAGAATTTTAAAGCTGTCTTTATATGCACCCAGCCAAATATAGCCTTCAAATAGCTCCCCCATGGGAGGTGGGCTTCACTGTCTTCAGGCAGAACGGCCTATTGAGTGTCCTTAACAGTTATTGTGCAAAAAAGCAGAGGACTTTAAAAAAAATAATGCGCTGGTGTTCTGATATTTATCTGCACTGGTATATGTAATCACAAAGTACTTAAAAGGTACTTTGATTCTCAGCAACTATTAATGATATAATGAAATATTATTATAATATATGTGTATTATCTATCTATCATCTATTTGTCTACCTATGTATCTACAAATGCCTGCACACATCAATTTTATAATTGTTTCAGAGCTTTGACTTGGTCTGGTTGTCCTTTTCTGTCATGTTTCAAATGCTGAATCTTAAATAACGAGTTTGAGAATAACAAACCGAGCTTGTCATTAGTAGATTAGTTGCTGCTACAAAGCCTTGTGTTCAGGATGAGTTCTTTTTTACTTGCTTGAAAAGTGTTTCTCTTGGAGAGCAATTACATCTGATTGACATGTTTTCATGTGCCTGCAGCCCTGGTGCATTTTTTTTTGGTACACTAAACACGTCTAGATCAAGGACTGTTATTTTATATATTTTTTGCTCTTGTTGTTGTTTTCTGCTATTAACTAAAATCAGGATACCAGAGAAAAAACTTAGACACCTTGTAAGGTACAACTTAAAACAAATGATAAAATATGTATAAAGAGATGTGCATTTTGTTGTGGGGGGTCACTGGACTACAGCTGAACGAGAATTGCTAAAAGTCAATTGAAAGACAAATGCATACATAGTTGGGCATGTTAATGTTAGAAGCAGTTTGTGTTTTCTGTATAAATGTGGGTAATACCTTATTTTTCTTAAAGATATCTATAATGTGGTGTTAGTAGGAAATTTGAAGGGGCTGAAAACTTATGTTCTTGTCTCAGATTTGTTGCTTTGCTGTGTAATTTTGAAAAATGCACTTAGCTCTTCTGAATTCTTTTTTTTAAATATGTAAGGAGAATAGAGGAGCTAGATGATTTCTATGGATTCTTCAAACTTTAACAATCTGTGACTATATGTAGTAGTAGTCATTTCTCTCACATGACCTCCTAATATAGATAAGTAGAGAAACAAATGAATAGTACCTTGTTAATATCTTCAAGTTAACAACTTTTACACAACTCTGGCTAACAAAAGGAGCTAATATCATATCCCAACTATGTGTATATTTTCTCCCTTTTTCAGACAAAAGTATCTTGGGGAAAGGGACAATGTCTTATGTATGATTTTAATGACCACTCTTCATCTTCCTACAATATTGACTCTCAAAAACATTTTATAAATGAAAGATTGAATGATGTCTGCTATGAAATGATGATCACTTCTAACAATAAGCTAATTCCTATCTTTGAATGATTATATTTAAGGAAAATTTACCGCATTAAGTCAAGGTTTCAGAATACTTGGATTTTTGTGCTGCTCTGAGTGATTCTAGTATTTAGTATGAGATAGCTCATGGCATGTTAATTTAAGTTAATTTTTTAATGGTGAGCTGTAAATAAAAAGACTTTAGTCTAAGGAAAGAACCCATTTACTGTCTTTCTTATTGTTCGATTAGGTCATCTGACTTCTGTCTTATGCTCATCTATATTAATAATAGCCTAGGTGGCATCACGCCCTCACGTCGTCACAAGATGGCCATCACAAGATGGCTGCATGCACAGTGGAGGTGGGCCCAGTGGATGCTCCGTGAAGTGAGGCCTGGGGGTCCCATGGCTCTGCGCGGCAAGGAGGAGGCCGGTCCCAGCATCTCTGCCACCTTGCGTGGAGGAGGCAGGTCTTGGTGGAGGAGGCGGGTCATGGCAGGGGAGGGCAGTTGTGGGCTATCAGGCTGGCAGGGGAGGGCAGTTGGGGGCAATCAGGCCAACAGGGGAGCAGTTAGGCATCAATCAGGCAGGCAGGGGAGTGGTTAGGGGACAATCAGGCTGGCCGGCAGAAGCAGTTAGGGGAAATCAGGCAGACAGGCAGGTGAGTGGTTAGGAGCCAGCAGTCCCAGATTGTGAGAGGGATGTCTGGGAGGTCATAGCCAGAACAACACTGAATGCAATTTTAAATTCTGCACTTTCACTTTGTATCTTGACCACGAACACTGTTTTATTCCTAACCAAAATATAGACCTTAGCCATGGTGACCATCTTTTGTGCCTTGATAGCAGAAGTAATGACTTTGCAGTTGCTTTAAGAGAACATGACAAATATACTTGTGTATTGAGTGTAGTTACTACACAGAACTCCAGATGTCAAAATGGATTTTGTGTTATGTTTCTATGCTAATATGTCTCTGCAGGGTTAATTTAAGAACACTGACTTCTTTCTCTGTTGCTCAAATGAACTGTAAGAGTGATTAGCAGATACCTGGATTGATTAATGTTTCAGTGTTTATATCACTTTTTTTAGGGAAAGCAGAATATAGCAATGTAGCAGAGTACTGGGAAATAGTGATGAAGAGTTGTGACTTCTAAATTCCTTTAAAAAATTTACCCTCTTTTGAGTTTTCTTTCCACAGTAAGTTTAAGATTTTATAGTCATGGTGGCCTTTTATAATAAGACTAGAGGCCCGGTGCACAAAAATTTGTGCACTAGGGGGGGAAGGGGGGTCCCTCAGCCCGGCCTGTGCCCTCTCG
>NW_005371694.1:646613-647339 GCF_000412655.1 Myotis brandtii
GAGGTACGGCTAATTACCATGTTTCTCTATTATTAGATAGGACTAGAGGCCTGGTGCATGAAATTCTTGCATGGGTAGGGTCCCTAGGCCTGGCTGGCAATCAGGGCCGATCAGGTTCCCTGCCTCCCCTCCTCCCTGCCTCCCTGCCTCTGCCTCCCTGCCTCCCTGCCTCCTCCTTCCCTTGCTCCCTCAGTGTCCTGTTACTGCCGCTGATCACTCACCGTGTTCTGCGCCGCCCCCTGATAATCAGTGCACCTCATAGTGAGAGATCAAACTCCCATTCTCACGGTCGAACTCCTGAGGGGACACTTTGCATTTTAGCCTTTTATATATATACTAGAGGCCCGGTGCACAAAAATTTGTGCACTTGGGAGGGGAGAGGGGGTCCCTCAGCTCGGCCTGTGCCCTCTCGCAGTCTGGGACCCCTCCACTACCCTTCCCATTGGCTAATCAGGGCGATATGCAGTCGGGAGATAACAACCTGCTGGCTTAGGCCTGCTCCCGGCTGGCAGTGGGCAGGCCCAATCCCTAGGTGCAGCCCCTGGTCGGGCTCAGAGCAGGGCCGATTGGGGAGTTGGGGCGCCGCCCCCTGTCATGCACAGAGCAGGGCGGATCGGGGCGGATCGGGTTGCGATGCCACCCCTAGTCATGCTCAGGGTAGGGCCGATTGGGGGGTTGGGGCACTGCCCCCTGTCACACTCAAGGCAGCAGCGATGGGGAGGTTGC
>NW_005371694.1:648279-652468 GCF_000412655.1 Myotis brandtii
AGCTGCTTGGCTGCCGGCCGCCATCTTGGTTGGCAGTTAATTTGCATATCGCCCTGATTAGCCAATGGGAAGGGTAGTTGAGGTAAGGCTAATTACCATGTTTCTCTTTTATTAGCTAGGACTAGAGGCCCATTGCATGAAGAGATTTGTGCAATAGGCCTTCCTTCCCCTGGCTGCCGGCACAGGTTTTCCTCAGGCACCCGGGACCCAGGCCTTCGTTCCTGCCCCAGTGGAGAAGCCAAGCCTGGAGGCTTCCCTGCTCTGGCTGCAGCAGAGAAGCCAAGCCTCTTCAGACTTCAGTCGTCTTCAGTCTTCAGTCTTCGCCTGGCTGGAGCCTTCAGTCTTTGCTCTGTGCCTGCATATGCAAATTAACCGCCATCTTTGTTGGGTTAATTTTCAAACTCATCCTGATTGGCTGGTGGGCATAGCAGAGTGATACCAATTTGCATGTTTCTCTTTTATTAGTGTAGACAGACTAGAGGCCAGGTGCATGAAATTCATGCATTGGGAGGTTCCTCAGCCTGGTCTGCACCCTCTAGCAATCCGGGACCCCTCAGGGGATGTTTGACTGCCGGTTTAGGCCCAATCCCGCAGGGATCCCTGTGGAATTGGGCCTAAACCGGCAGTAGGACATCCCTCTCACAATCTGGAACCACTGGCTCCTAACTGCTCACCTGCCTGCATGCCTGATCGCCCCTAAGCACTCTACCTGCCTGCCTCATTGCCCCTAAGGCCTCTGCCTGCCTGCCTGATCACTTCTAACCACTCTGTCTGCCTGCCTGATCACCCCTAACCTCCTCGGCCTTGACCCGTGCCATGGCGGCTTCGTGTGGAAGGCCATCTGAAATGATGTTTGGAAGGTTGTTCGGCTGCCTGGTCTAATTAGCATATTATACTTTTATTATTATAGACTAGAGGCCTGGTACACGAAATTCATGTGCGAGTACAGTCCCTAGGCCTGGCCTGCGATCAGGGCCATCTTCCCCAGCTGACTGCAGCTGGTTTCAGCCCCCGCTGCCACCCACCCCCAGTTCCCTGTCCACCATCAGGTGATCGGTGCCTGACAGCTGGGGGAAGAGACCAAGAGGTCGGCTGTTCCCTCTTGCTTGCCAGCCCTGCCCCTGCTGTG
Organism: Myotis brandtii; assembly: GCF_000412655.1. NCBI lineage: Eukaryota > Metazoa > Chordata > Mammalia > Chiroptera > Vespertilionidae > Myotis > Myotis brandtii. The sequence continues at coordinate 649,409 of NW_005371694.1, forward strand.
GGTGGCCATCAGGTGATCGGAGCCTGCTGGTGGGGGAAAGGGACCAAGTAGTGGTCAGTGCATCTCATAGTGACTGATCCAATGGTCATTCTGCCATTAGGGTCAATTTTTATACTACCCTTTTATTATATAGGATAGAGGCCTGGTGCATGGCCTTCCCTGAAAAGGGCCCCGGATTGGGGTGTGGGTCCCCACTGGATTGTGGGGCTGGCTGGAGCGAGGGGCTATGGGATTTGCAGGCCAGCCACACCCCCATCTAGGTGGGGGTCCCCCCTGGGGATGGGGCCAGCCTGGGCAAAGGGCCACTGGGGGTTTGCAGACCAGTCATTCCCCCAATCAGGGTGGGGGTCCCCAATGGGGGATGGAGCTGGCCTGGGTGACCATGCCCCCAATCAGGATGGGGGACCCTGCTGGGGTTGGGGCTGGCCTGGGCGAGGGGCCACTGGGGGTTTACAGGCCTGCCACGCCCCGATTGGGTTTGGAGTCCCTGCTGCGGGAGTGGGGCCAGTCTGGGGGAGGGGCTTCCAGGGGTTTGCAGGCTAGCCATGTCCCTGATTGGGGTGGGGGTCCCCACTGGGGGGTGGAGCCGGCCTGGGAGACCACATCCCCGATTGGGGTGGGGGTCCCTGTTGGGGAGCAGGGCAGGCCTGGGGCCACATGCTATCTGCAGGCCGGCCATGCCCCCAGCTTTGTCAGTAAAGACATCTGGAAGATGTCCAGTATATTTGGTCTAATTAGCATATTAGCCTTTTATTAGTGTAGATAGTTCCCCACCCACATTTAACAAGTATATATTGAATATCTTCTATATATACAAACTATTTATAAACCTTGAGATTGTTGAGAATAAAAATTGCCACTGGGGGTTTACAGGCCTGCCACGCCCCGATTGGGTTTGGAGTCCCTGCTGCGGGAGTGGGGCCAGTCTTGGGGAGGGGCTTCCAGGGGTTTGCAGGCCAGCCATGTCCCCGATTGGGGTGGGGGTCCCTGTTGGGGAGCAGGGAAGGCCTGGGTGAGGGGCCACATGCTATCTGCAGGCCGGCCATGCCCCCAGCTTTGTCAGTAAAGACATCTGGAAGATGTCCAGTATATTTGGTCTAATTAGCATATTAGCCTTTTATTAGTGTAGATAGTTCCCCACCCACATTTAACAAGTATATATTGAATATCTTCTATATATACAAACTATTTATAAACCTTGAGATTGTTGAGAATAAAAATTTGGGACTTTTGGAGGAGCTGGTGTTATGGGGAGACATTTATTTTCTCAATCACAGTCTGGTTGGGGAAGAAAACAATTTCTAATAACTAATTATTACAAATAGAAACATGCTAAGGGCTATGTATAGCACATTAGCTAAGTGATATGTAAGCTCCATGAAGGCAGAAATGTTTCTATTGTGTTTGCTGCTATAGGCCTCACTGTCTGGTACAGAGCAGATACTTAACAGATGTGTTGATTTTATAGTTAATTCTGCCATTGTGTTTTACAGTGGAGTAACATTTGAACTAAGCTTTGAAGAGTAATTAAGATTTCTTTATTAAGAACTGGAGGCCCGGGTGCACAAATTTGTGCACAGGTGGGGTCCCTTGGGGTAGCCTGCAGAGATCAGGCCCCAGCTTGCACCCCCAGCCTCGCAGCCCCAGCTCGCACCCCCAGCCTCACAGCCCTGCAGCTCCACCTGGCACCCTGCCTTTGCCTGGTGCCACCCCCTTACCTGCTCTGCCATCCTGCTTGCAGGATGATCGATCTGGGCCAGGCCCCCCGCCTGGCTCCCTCAGCGCCTGGGAGCCAGGCAGCAGCCCCGCCCCCCCGCCACTGCCTCTGGTCACTGTCTGTGGGGCATTCAGCAGGGCAATCGGACCTCTGCTTGCACCCACCTTGGCCTGGCGCTGCCAGCTCACCTGCTCCACCATCCCTCCGCAGTCCCACTCTTGTCAGGGCCCATCGGGGCTGGCAGTGCCTCCATTGCTGCCTGCTGCCAGCACCGTATCACCGACTTCTGCCATGTACCACACTGCTCCCTGGTGGTAAGCACACGTCATAGTGAGCAGTCGAACCCCCGGTCAAACGACCTCCGGAGGGAACAATTTGCATATTAGGCTTTTATTTTATAGGATAGAGAACATTCCAGGAAGAAACAGCAGCAGGGAAAAATGAATGCAAGTGTTTGAGTAACTGATGTAATCCAGGGTAGCTCCATGTAGGGATGTACATGGCAGAGGCCAGTGCAGGCCCCCTGGTGAGATGCTGAGCCACTGGGTATTAGAAAAAGGACAGCAACCAGACGCTGCCCTTATTGCGTCTTCCTCATTGGAAATTTCTTACATTCTGAAGAGTTCCCTATATAGATGAGCGCCATATGGTGAAATCACAAACAAGGTGGGTAGTTGATCCTCATCACAATTTTCATGTATTTTTACTAATAGTATTTTCCCCTGAACTAATTGTCTGTTCACATCAGTTAGGGCTTGTAAGCTGGTGATTCTTTGGCATGTAGCTCACTGTGCTTGCTTTGTTTTGTCAGCACATTGTTGAACAATTTGCCAGCATTAAAAATGACCTGAATTTTGGGTTTCTCCTGAAAAGAGCACAAGATATGGGAATACTGGGCTCATATTCCAGCATGATAACACTCTGCTATAATGTCCCCCCACCCCCCAATCTGAGCCACCATCTCTCATTTGCTACACACATGTTCTTTCCTTTTTATCCATCCCTATTACTCACCTGGGCCCTTTCAGCATTTGAATTTAACCTCAGTAGTGTGGCTCCTACCCCACCTAGAAGATGTGTATCAATCTATATGAAATATGTATATATATACACACACACAGTAGAGGCCCGGTGCACAAAAATTTGTGCACTTGGGAGGTCCCTCAGCCCGGCCTGTGCCCTTTCACAGTCTGGGACCGCTTGGGGAATGACCACCTGCTGGCTTAGGCCCGCTCCCCGGGGGATTGGGCCTAAGCTGGCAGTCAGACATCCCTCTGGCAGCCCGGGAGCCCTCAGGGGATGTCCACTTGCCAGCAGGGAGCAGGCCTAGCTGCAGTCGGACA
>NW_005371694.1:652643-673896 GCF_000412655.1 Myotis brandtii
CCCCCAGCCACCCAAGCTCCCAGTGGAGGCTGGCTGGAAGCAGGTATCTGGGATTTATTTAGCTTGTATAATTGAAACTTTGTTGCCTTTTGCGGTGGCCACAGCGGGCAAGAGCAGGCGGGAAGCTTGGCTTCCTCCATCGCCGGGGCAACCAAGCCTCTTGCTTGCTCCAGCTCTGTGGCTGCCGGCTGCTATCTTGGTTGGGTTAATTTGCATATAGTCGCTCTGATTGGCTGGTGGGTGTGGCTTGGGGGTAGTGAAGGTACAGTCAATTAGCATCTTTGTCTTTTATTAGTATAGATATAAAAGCCCAGAGACCGGACCGGCAGAACAACCAGAACGACTGGAATGACAGGTTGCTATGATGCGCACTGCAGCCTGATTTGGGCCCTGATCAGCCCCCCTGGCCAGCCCAGCCCTTGATCAGCTCCCAATACTCCAATTTGGGGAGGGGCCGTCCGGCCAACCACCCTCAGCCCCTCCCCGTGGCCGGCCAACTGCCTGTGGCTCCTCACCCCTGCTGGCCCCGCCTGAAGAGCCCCCATCAGGGTGGACTGGCTGAATCTCACCTGTGCACAAATTTGTGCACTGGGCCTCTAGTATGAAATAAAGACATTATCCCTTTGAGATGATGCATTCTCTACAAATATTTTTCTTCATTTATTGTTTATTTTTTAAACCTGCTTTTTATTTTTTGGTACGGTTTTTACTTTTTGTGGTCTATGCTTTTACTTTGCTCTAGTTTTAGTTTTATTTCTTCTTTTAAATAATTCATTTAACTTATAACAGTCTTTCATTGCTTTTGCCTGTCCTTGCTTCTTTTCTCTCTTCCAATTGACTTTTGGTTTAGGAAGTCCTTCTCTCTCCAGAGGCTTAAAGTAGATAAAATTTTACATTCCTATTGTAGATAACCTATGATTACTTTGGGTTAAAATTTTACCTTTCCTCTGATATGTCATACCTACAGGTTTACTCAAACACTGAAAATATATGCATAATGAGGTGTATTTTGAGTCGTCTATTCTTTTCTATGAATTTGCCTTTTTTAAATAATCTGTCAATAAGTTCTAACTCTTTTAGTTTTATGTGTTTTAATATTTTGGTAAAATTAATCCCTCCCTCTTTAAAACAATTACTACTTTTCTGTTTGTACATTCAAATTCATTTTAGAATCATTTGGCCAAATTTCAGAAAAGTTACATTGGAATTTGAAATATAATTTTAATAAATGCACTAACATTTTTGAGAAAAACTTATCACATAAAAATTAGTCTTTTTATTTAGGAACACAGGCTTCTTTCTATATTCATTTTTTTTTAAAAACTTTTATATCTCTCAATGCAGTATTACACTTATTGTCACATAAGACATTATTTCTTGTCATAGAATGCTATCAGTAATATTAATGAATAATAATAGTAATTTCATATATTTGTCTTTTAATCATAACTTAATGAGAATTTTATTATTTCACTGTTAAATAAAATGTTGGATGATGGTTTGAATTAGAAATCTTAAACATATGTTAAGAAGATATGCTACTATTGAGATGTTTATCTTTTTGAGTGTATTTGATTTTAATTTAAATCTATTGATATTACATATTAACAGATTTTTCTCATTTTAGACTGTGGATTTCTATAAGAAATCCTCTTTGGTTAGACATACAATGTTAATTTTATACTATTAAGTTCTATTTGCTAGCATTTTATGTTTTTCATATTTTGATTAAGTGACATTCAGCTGCATTTTTTCCTAAAATTTCTGTTAGAAATGTCTTAGAGAAATTTCTTCTTAGAATGATCTTAATTACTTTTATTATTTTCTATTCTCTGAAACAAATTATATAGTGTGGCAAAGATCTGTTTCTTAAAAGTTTGAAGGAATTTACTAGGAAATCTATTGTAACTCTGAACTCTCTTTCTAGGGAATCAGATAACTTTCTCAATTGATTTTAATTTTAACCTGTTGTGTTAATTTTGATATATTTTAGTTTACATGAAGCATTAAGTTCCTTGATGTTTTAAAATGTATTAATATTCAACCACATTGGATTCTAAATCTTTTCTATCTATATTTCATTCTCACTTAACAATCTCTTTTGTGAAATTGTTATCCTTTTTTTTTCTTGATTAGATTTGAGTAACAATATATTCCCTGAACATTTTAACCCTGCTTTTTTTGTGCTTATCATTTTTTTTATAAAGGCATTTTTGGATACATTTTTTGAGTGTGTTTCTATGACTGTATTAAAGTTACTCAAAACAATGCATCAAGATTTTTCTCTCCATTTATGAACAGCTTATTCACGAGTTTCAGAATCTTTTCAAAAATCTAGGCATACTGGTTATTTTGTAATAAATTAACTTATTCCTATTAGTATGTATTGTCTTGATATTTTGGAACTGGCAATTTTCGCACATGCCCACAAATGTAACCCAGTCAGATCTTTATAGTACCATTAGCCTGTAATTCTTTAGTTCTTATGACCAAGGTATAGGCCTACCTCTCATAAAATTCTGTATTTTAATTCATCTTAAGACATCCATAACAAGCATTTGGTATGCCTTAAGATATCTTTCCTAATAAATGTGTGCGTTTATATGCTATTCTCATTCTTTAAAAAGCAATGAGTGTAGCAGTTAATTAACTTATTAAAATGTCATAAATCCCAGCTCCAGCCATGGCCACTGATTCCTCCCCCACCTCTACCAAGAGCATTTTCAGTTATGATGAATTATCCCCTGGGTACTCAGTGCAGAGGTGGTTGACCACGCAGAACTCAGGGTCAGATACAATAACACAATCTATACTGATGGGTAATGAATGACAAGCCTTCTACTCCTACCACTTTCCTTTCTGTGCTTGGGTGCCTTTATGCTTCACCAAAATCAGCAGACACTGATGACAGAATGAGGGGGCTTCTCTCCTCCAGATTTCCATTCTCTGGAAATTTCCAAGTAATCTTCAGGATGATTTGTATGTGAGTAGATATATGGGTTTAGATCCCTGTCTTATATGGTTCACTAAGCTGTTTATTTGAATACAACACTGAGGGTTAGTCTTTTCTTTCTTTCTTTTTTTTTTTTGAGGTGCTTTTATATAAAGTGAATACAATTAGGAGCTATTCTGGGTGCATTTAAATATTTTAATTTACTTCTTAAATTTGCCTCTGTATGATTTTAAATACTTTTGCTGAACAATGGCTACTGATGAAAGTTTGGACCACTACATGTTTTTCTCTTCTTGTGACTATACTTATAAAACTGCCCATCTTATAATATGTGGTTCATCTGATTCATTTTCAATACCCTGAAATTTTGAGGATACCCATTTGTTATGGGTCGAATTGTGTGCCCACCACCCAACAAACACACTATATAAAGGTGTATTAAAGTCCTAACTGCCAGTACTTCAGAATGCCTTATTTAGAAATAGGGTTGGTACAGATGTAATTTGCAATGATGAGGGCATACTGGAGTAAGATAGGCCCTTAACCCAATATCCATTGTGTCTTTGTAAGAAGGTGATGTGAAGGCACAGAGAATGTCATGTAAAAACAGAGGCAGAGATTGGAATAATGTGTCTACAAAGCAAGGGACAGCAGGGATTGCTAGCAACCTCCAGAAGCTAGGGGAGAAGCATGGAACTGGAAGCTTCTTCAGAGCCCCTCGTAGGAACTAGTCCTGCTCACACCTTGATCTCAGATTTCTGACCTCCAGAACTGTGAGAGAATAAGTTTCTGTTTAAACAAGTCTATATATGGTCTTTTGTTGTAGCAGTCGTAGGAAACTAATACACCATCCAGTGTACATGCTGAAGCTAGGCATTTCAATACTAGTTGAGCCATTTCATCAGTTATAGATTGTATAGCATTGAGCAAGTCACTGTACCTGCTTGAATATCAATTTTCATCTCTAAAATTAGGATACTCTTTATAATTTGGAGAAAAAATATGTTTATAATGTGCTTAATAGAAGGCAACCACTTGATCATTGTTTTTTACCACTCAATATTCAAGGCTTTTACTGAGCCAAATATAACAAAGGAGGTGAATTTGCCCATCAAAATACTCTTCTCCACCAAAAATAGCCCTCATTTGAAATTTTAAAAAGTTACTATATAAATATATGTGAGCTGGTTTTAATAGCAAAATAGTCACATTAGTAGAGCAGATGTTCTTGTTATCCTCATTTAAAGATGAGGTAACTGCGGCCACCCCTAGTAATGAGATTACGTAATTTACTCATTCAAGGTCACAGCGTTAAGTGGTGACTCAGGATTTAAACACTTGATTTCCACTCCCAGACTTTCCAAGTCTGTTCCACCCAATATGACAATGCATAAAGTGGTCATTTCCTTTCAAATATAAATGCCTTTTTAATTATTCATACCTGATGTCTTTATTATCAAGAGTTTAATATATTTTACCAGTATCATTATTTTTGAGTTCTCTGATTTAATTTATTATTTGTCTAAACCAATCACATATTTTTCTTCTAAAACTCATTAATAAAAATTCATAATATAAACATTTATTGAGCACCTACTATATTTTCAGCACTATTTTAGTCATTGCAAATATAGTGGTTACCTGGTTGGTGTGGCTCAGTAGTTGGTGTTGACCCATGAACCAGGAGATCACAGTTTGATTCCTGATCAGAGCATATGCCCGGGTTGTGGGCTTGATCTCCAGTAGGGGGTGTGCAGGAGGCATCCCATCAATGTTGATGTTTCTCATTGATGTTTTTATTGCTCTTTCTCTCTCCCTTCCTCTCTCTGTGAAATCAATAAAAAAATATTTAAAAAAGAATATAGTGGTAAACTATAAGTGCCTTTTTATTGTATAAATAGTAATAATTATAAAACAAATGTTATATATACTTATCCTATCTAATAAAAGAGTAATATGCAAATTGATCATCACTCCAACACACATGTGGACACAAGATGGCTGCCCCAAGATGGCCGGCAGGGGAGGGCATTTGGGAGGAACCAGGCCTGAAAGTGAGGGCAGTTGGGGGTGATCAGGCATGCAGGGGAGGGCAGTTGTGGGTGACCAGGCTGGCAGGGGAGGGCAATTAGGGACAATTGGGCTGGCAGGGGAGCAGTTAGGCATTGATCAGGCTGGCAGGGGAGTGGTTAGGGGCAATCAGGCAGGCAGGCAGGCGAGTGGTTGGGAGCCAGCAATCCTGGATTGTGAGAGGGATGTCTGACTGCTCATTTAAATGGGCAGTCGGAGATCCCTCGAGGGGTCCCAGATTGGAGAGGTTGCAGGCTGGGCTGAAGGACAACCCCCCTGGTCACGAATTTCATGCACCGGGCCTCTAGTATTTTAAAGTAATTAAAATAAAAGTAAGAATTCCCTAAATATTGTTTGTGTGTTTTTTCCCCCTTCTGGGTGAGAAGTATCCACATTCATTTTCCTAGTTTATCATTCATATTTTTTAAATTTGAGAAATATATATTTTACAATCTCATCATGGACCCTGTATTTCAGCTATGTCATCAGAGATGTTTGGTCTTCTCTTCTATGTGAGTTTTAAAAGAGCCAGGGTAGACCCAAGTTATGGCTTGAATTCACTTTTATTTTTCTATAGATTCTAATTGGTTTCTGAAGAGTTGGTGTTTAATGCACTCAGGAAAATCTGATCTCCTCATTTTCTGCTGTGGTCTACAATTATTGCAATTTTAGATAACCATTGTTGGGTTGTGAAGGTCTCTTTCCCAACATGATTATTCAACTGATTATGTCCTCAAACTTCCTTTTGCTTTCCTTCCTGTTTCTTTACAATGCCTGTGGCCTTCAGTGACTACTTTTCTTCATTCAATGCTCTTACCAGGTTTCAGTTGGACCTCTACTTCCATAATTGTAATTATTGTTCTGCAAGTTGTATACTATTTTCTTGCCAAACTTTTTGAAACTGTATTCAGGCATTTAGGATCAATTAAGTTAATTGACCTCAAGTATTCCTAGTTGGGGTGAAGGTGACCATGAAAGATAAATTTATTTATGACTTAACAGAGAGAAAGGGAGACATAGGAATAAAGAGAAAGATGAAGTAAATCTTATTTGGTTAGTATATTTATCAATAAACTTAACTTATTTAAAAATCTTATAGTTTATAAAAATAATACATATACGATGTTGAAATGGACTATATATGCAACGTATCCTATATAATAAAAGGCTAATATGCAAATTGACTGAACGGCAGAATGACTGGTCGCTATGACATGTACTGACCACCAGGGGGCAGATGCTCAATGCAGGAGCTGCCCCCTGGTGGTCAGTGCACTCCTACAGGGGGAGCGCCACTCAGCCAGAAGTGGGGATCACGGCTGGCAAACACAGTGGCAGTGGTGGGAGCCTCTCTTGCCTCTGCGGCAGCACTAAGGACCCCTTGGGGGATGTCTGACTGCCAAGGGGTCCTGGACTGTGAGAGGGTGCTGGCCGGGCTGATGGACCCCCCTCCCTCCAGTGCACAAATGTCATTCACCAGGCCTCTAGTGTATATATAAAACAAGTAAATAAAATTGTTCTATAATTACACTATCAGGAAATGACCATTGCTAACATTTTGGTATATATTCTTAGAGATTCTTTTCTGAGCATATATCACATAAACAAAACAAAACAAAACAAAAACGAGATCATGCCCTGCATATTTTGTAGCCTCGCGTTTTTCTTCTAATATAGTGTGACTATTTTTCTTTATCATTAAATTAATATCTTCATCATCATTTTTAGTGGTAACAGTTTATGAGTGGACCATCATTTATTTCACTTTCAAACTCCTTTAATGTTCATTTATATTACTTAGAATTTTAACTATTGTAATAAATTTTGTGATAAATATTCCTGAATAAATGTCTTTACATATTTGTTTGTTTAAGCTTAAGGAGAAATGTTTAAAAGTATAATAGCTGTGTCTAAGGGACCCTCCTCTTCTTGCTATCTCTCTTTCTTTTAAGATTAAGTCCAAATTTAAAAAATAATGTTTTTATTGATTTTAGAGAGAGGAAGGAAGAGAGGGAGAGAGACAGAAGCATTGATGAGAATGAAACATCAACATCCACCAGCTGCCTCCTGTACACACCCTACTGGGGATTGAGCAGCAGCCCAGTCATGTGCCCTGACCGGAAATAAAACTGGGGACTTGTTGGTGCATGGATGGACACTCAACCACTGAGCCACACTGGCTGGGCAAGTCCATATTTTTCAGCATGTACACAAGATCTTTGAAAACCTAGTCTTAGCTTATTAGTCTTCTAGATTTACATCATTAACCCAAAATGTACACTACACTGACTCATATTTTTTTCAAAAGCCTATGTATTTCCATATCTTTATTCCTATTTCCTGCTGTTACTTCTATCTGAAATGTTTGCCTCCACATTTCCTATTCTTTTAAATTTCCAAGTATCCTTTAAGTTCTAGCTCAAATGTTATTTTCTACTATATCTTTTACTAATCCCTCTTAAATAAAGTTAATTTTCTATCATCTGTGTTCCTGATCATTTATATTTTGGATTCAGTGTTTCTCAAAGGTCTTTCCCTCTGTCAGTTAATCATCAAATCCTGAGTAAGCATCTACTGAGATCCAGGCTTTGTATTAGATAAGCAAAACAGGCTCATGTAACTTATGTAGTTTATATTCTTGTATGTTTTAGTTATATTTTTATTGCAATGTTGCTTATGATATTTGGGAAACTAGGAGCAATAGTGTGTTTAACAGAGAAGTTGTTAGGTAAATTATGATCCAGTCCAATGACATAATCCTTAGTAAGCATCTACTGAGGTCCAGGCTTTGTATTAGATAAGCAAAACAGGCTCATGTAACTTATGTAGTTTATATTCTTGTATGTTTTAGTTATATTTTTATTGCAATGTTGCTTATGATATTTGGGAAACTAGGAGCAATAGTGTGTTTAACAGAGAAGTTGTTAGGTAAATTATGATCCAGTCCAATGACATTGCCTTTCCATGATAGTGTAATTTTCAACATCTACCATTAGGTGGCATGGACAACAGAAGTTGGCTGGACCCTCGTTTGGGCCAGGGTTACCAGTAAAATCACATATAAATAGCGTTCATCTCATTGGTCAATGACACTAAATCATAAGTGGCTGCTGGAATTGTGTGTCAGGAATAATTATGAGGTACATTCTGCTTAGTGATCTATATGGGCCTGGGAACAAAGGTATTTGCCATCTCTGGGCTTGGGGAAGTGTCTAACTGCCATTGCTTAGGGTTTGGGAACCTAAGAAGGAATGAGGAGAAAAGATGAGGATAGGTGGAGGGCTGCTACGGGAACCATCAGGGCCTTGAATATTGTGCAAAGCACCCTGAATTCTTCTATGTTAGAGAAGAAGACACTTGGTGAAGTTTGCCTTATGTATTCTCTTCTCTTTTTGTGGGCCACTGCTTCTAAGTGTCTTCTGAAACTCCTTCCACTAGGTTTAAGGGCCTAATGACTTCAGGCTCTTCAGTTGGCCATTTTCTTCTACCATGCTGCTCTAATAAATGGTGTCCTGTCCCACATTCTAGACTGTCCTCTCCTGGCCAAAGATTGTTGACCTTTCATTCTCTCTGCCAGGTTACTTATAATCTAAGTTAATGTGGAAGTATTCATGTGGGCCTGAGATGCATATTAATAGGCCTTTTCTAGATAGTATAAGCAGCGTTGAATCTACACATTTTTATGTTTGTTTCTTTAGGCCTAAAAGGACGCCTATACTTCCTGGTTTGCTGGGCACAGTCCTGGGTTAAGCCTGTTTGTCCTGGCATACTGATTAATAGTACCCTATTTCATCCTAACATAGAAGTTTCATTTGTCCACAGTATAAACTTTTGATGGTAAGGACTGGAGATATTTGTGAGTCAGATTGGCTTGAATAACCTAATAGAACAAAATCTTTCTAAAACAACCCTTAAGCAAAAAGAAATAGTAAAAGAATTGGCATGGTTTGGAATTAATCTTTTATTCCAGAGTTTGAAGGGGGAACTATGGAACAGGAAGGGGATATAAAGAATTTTAATATGGAAATACATCCCATTAAAACCGCATATTTAATCATTTAAATTAAATCATACTGCATTATAATGGCACAGTAGCTACTTTGTTCTTTGGAGAAATACTCAATATTGATTCAAGATTATTAAAAAAAAGTCTAGAAAGCTCATGAATGTTTTTGACATTTCTTGTCATATATTAGCATAAAACAATAATTACCAAATTATGTGATATTTCAGGAACAACTCTTAAGAGCCTTGGAATCAAAATAACTCCATCAGTATCAATAGATTCAATATGAGGCTTAGCTTTAATTGCACTTAGGAGAACCTATTTGTTTTTAGCATTTGAAAGCAAGTCTAAATTGTGTCCAGTGGGGGTACTTAGAGTAGGAGGCTTTGGCACCTGCCTCAGGTAAGGAAAGTTTTGTTTATTTCATTAGCTCTTGATGCTTTGACAGACTATGGCTTTCTACTTGCTGTAAGAAGAGCTGCCAGCCATCCCTGCTGGGAGAAGCTAGTATGGGACTAGAAATGAACTTTTGAAAGAAGTTATTATGCCTTATATGGTTGATCTCCCATGCAAATAAAAGAAGCATTTCATACTCTAGCTAAATGGAATTGGTATTTCATCCAATGTAAATGTATGCTAGCATGATTTCTGGCTTTTATCAAACACTGCATCTCTCTCCAAAGTAGATTCCACGTTTATCTGTCTATATAGGGCAGCTGCAAGGCACAGCTGAAGCAATGCAAACTCATAGATCTGGATAGAAATAAAACTGCATTCATCAGACCAACACGTGTTTACTACTAATATCTGAATGCAGATTCCAGGGATACAAACTCAGAGATTCTGTAGATCTGAGATGAGATGGGGCTGCTTTTTAAACAAATGATGCCATTCTGCCACGGAAAGTCAGCAGTTTATTTTGAGAAAGTCCCTTCTCCTCTCAGTACTGAACCAAGTACTGAACCAAGCCTCATGAGAGATGAAAAGAAGTAGTGAATGTGGGCTGTACCTGCAAAGGAGCTTAGGAAGCAAACACACCCAAAATACTAATAGCTAAGACGTATTGTACTATTTTTAGAACATATCAGGCATCAGAACTTTTGCTCTTTGCTCTGCACAAACCACTCTTCCTCCATATACTTTTTGGCCTGGTTCTTCTTCTCCTTTAGGTCTGCACTAAGCTGTCACCTTCTCAGTGAGGCTTCCTTTTTCTACACTTAAGGCTATAACTTCAGTATTTCTTTTTAAAAATATGCATATTTTTATTGATTTCAGAAAGGAAGGGAGAGGAAGAGAGAGAGAGAAACATCAATGATGCAAGAGAATCATTGACTGGTTGCCTCCTGCACGCTCCCCACTGGGGACTGAGTCCACAACCTGGGTATGTGCATTGATGGAATTAAACTGTGACCTCCTGGTTCATAGGTTGACGCTCAACCACTGAGCCATGTCGGCTAGGCTCAGTATTTATTATATTGCTACTTTCTTAATATTTTTCCATAGCACTTAAACCATTTGATGTAATATTATTTTAACACTATATATTTTACTTATTTGTTTTTTGTCTGAAATAGACAAGAAGGCAGACATTTTTGTCACTTTTGCTCACTACTAAATCTTCAGGGTCTCTATAGTGTCTAAAACATAGTGAGCACTCAGTAAGTATCCATTGAAAAAATAACTTACATTTAGTGTCTTTTTAAAAAAATATATTTTTATTGATTTCAGAGAGGAAGGGAGAGGGAGAGATAGAGACATCAATGATAAGAGAGAATCATTAATTGGCTGTCTCCTGCATGCCTCCTACTGGGAATTTAGTCTGCAGCCTAGGCATGTGCCCTGACCAGGAATCAAATCATAGCCTCTGGGTTCACAGGTTGATGCTCAACCACTGAGCCACAGCGGCCAGGCAAGAATAACTGACACTTATTGAGCACTTACTTGCTGTTCTAAGGGCTTCTCGAGCAATAATCCATTTAATTTCCCCAAGAAGTCTAGGGGTAGGGCCTATAATTAAGTCCATTGCAGATAAGGAAACTGAAGCAAAATATTGCCAGAAGTCATCCAGGTAGTAGATGGTGGAGCCAGAATTGTAACCTGGGTGGTTCTGATGCAGATCTCATCCTCCAACCATATGCTCTACTAACACAGATAGTATCTTTAACATTCTCTTTGTGGAAAATTCAGAGGCAGAGCTCTTAGGTTTGTTTTTTCTTCTGACATTTGCAAAAAGCTAAAGGCAAAATACTGAAGCAAAAGCTAATGAAGAAAATACTATGGGATCTTCCTCTGGTGCTTTCTGGCCTGGGGTGATCTTCTCAATGGTCTGGTGTTTTATGAGCCTGGATTTTTAGAATAAAGCCAATCTGACATTTGCAGTTACAAGGTTGACCAGGCTCTTGATGGGCAAAGGAGTGTTACTGGGCAGATGAGGAAAGCTCTTCATCACCCATTCTCAAACCAGGCTGACCCAGACTCTCAGTCATAATAGGATGGATCCATCCTTTTGAGGCCTCTGGGGAAAGATTGATCACTGACTTGGATAACTGTACTGAGTGATTTAGCTAATGTGGCCCCTTTGGGTGAGTTCCAGCCTCATTTTTTACCACCCCATGTGTGTCCTTTCCATAGCAGAGTATTTAATCAAAGAGAGCTTTACCTCTACTTTTCAACTTTTGTAAATATTTTAAGCTTATCTGAGTTCTGACCCATATCATTAATGATGATCTAAGAGTGTTAGAAATATGAAATACTTATTGGAATTACCTATGTTAGGAGAAATGTACTGTCTGTTGATGGTCATTCTTCCAAATCCCTGCCTCAGAAGCAATAACATAGAAAGCCTGCAGGAATATGTGCTATTGTCCATGTTGTTGATTGATACTTACATATAGCCTTTGATCCATATTGTTTTGATCATTAAGGAAGACGTAATAGGTTATTGAATAATGAAATTCATTCTATTTTTCAAACTTATTACCCTTCTCAAATTCATTCAGGGACCATGTGGCTGTTTTGACTTCACGTTGGCTAAAAGCCAGCTAGAGGAGTGGGAGAATGTGGGTTTTGAGATTTTTAAATGCCAAACCCAGAGTCCAAGATGTCAGATTCAATATCACCTAAAATTTCTAACAACCATCCAAAACAGAAGTTGGTGGAAACCTCATCCTCACTGAGCAATATTGCATTTGTAAAGATGATATTAATACAAAATTTTAATGCTCTGTGGGTCTTTATCTGGCAGCAGATCAACAACAGGGCATAAAACATTAACACCTAAAAGGGGGATTCTGAGTCCTTGGAGTTTCTAATTGTTGTTCATTACTAAAAGCTACCCAAATCATCTTGAGCCGATTTAGGGAGAATTAAATAGATTTGGTTTAATAAAATCTTTAGGTATCGGAATAAATTATGAATGCATCTTGACAGTTGGAAGGATACACTGGCATTAGGAAAAGGCAATGAGCAGATATTCAAGGGAGGGGGATATAAAAGCCCTTCTGTTGATCACCCCATTTGAAACTGATTAAAAGCTGATGAAATGAAAGTTTTTTCATGGGTAGATGTGCAACAAGTCATGAGTTGTGGACTTTAATAATATATTTTCTTCACAAGCAATAACACAGCAATTAGGAGATGCTCATTGAGGTAGAAATAATGGTAACTGCTGTGCAGATTAGGTTTGCTGAAGGGAGCTCTCAGACATACACTAAAACAACATATTCCAGGTTCTTCTTGGTGTGTAATTTCTACTTTATTTACTTATCAACTCAGTTAAAGAGGACTCCTGGCAGTAATAAGGCTACATAGAATAGTTTAAGATGCTACAAATTATATAAAAGATAAATCTAATGATTACCTATTCTAATGACAGTGCAATCTTGTCTTTCCTCATGGGGAAATTGTATGGTTGTGAGAAGCTCATAGTTGGAGAGAGTGCCATGGTACAAATGTATTCATTATTTTTCTGCCTGCTTTGCTTCTGCATGGCTGTTCATGAAAGCTAGGTGATTCATTGGAGCAGGAACCACTTAGCGAATGGTTCACAAACCTCTCACTGGTGCTGCAGAGCCTGTAAGCAACCAGCAAATACATCAAAATAATACGCTGGAAAACAGGATGGGAACATTTTCAGCAAGGGGAGAATGACCTACAATGATGTTACCAAAATAAGCAAAAAGGGGGTCAGGTGAAAATAGCACATTTCCACCTCATTTCTATTTACTATAATTGCTATAAAAGTAAACACTCATGAAAGACACATCATGAAACTTCAGAACAGACCATATTTCTGAGGATTTCTGCATTCATTGGGGGAGAAAGCTGGAAAAATACAACAGACTGGAGCAGAGTTTTGAGAGCTGTGGTTTGTTTGAGCAATAACTTCAAGTCGCTGAAGACATAAAAAGAATTTCTTTTTCTTTTTCTTAGTTGTATCTTATTCCAGGTCAAATGAAAATGATTTTTTTTCATGAGAATCTTCTTTCCAAGACTTTCCCAACTAAATGCATGAAATATCCTCCTTCTATGAAGGAAGATGATTGAGAGAAGCCTCTGTCTAGTTGACCAGTAAGTGGCTTGGGTGAGCCACGTGCCTTGAAAAGTACTTTGTTATTTTCCTATGAAAGAAAGATGCAGCCAAACTTCAGGTATGAAGCCTAGTATATACTATGTGGTAAAATTCATTTTAAATGGTGTTACTTTTTACATTTTTATTTTTAATTCTCTGAGTGAAACACCTCCCCTTCCCTCCACCTGCCTCACACCAAATCATTTGCAACTGGTGTCTAAGACATGATTCTTCTTGTGCTAAGTAGTAGCAGCATATTTGTGTGGCTTAGATTAAAAGTTGTCCCTCACATATCCTTAAAGGTAGAAAATGCTTTCTCATAATTCAGTTGTCTTTCAGAGGTGTGCATGGCAAAATCCTTGATTGTCTCCTATCTCCACATGCCTTGAGTCCATGGTATGTGTCGTTAATTGGTATTAATTGCTTCGTTGGAGCCTGGAGGTGGCCTCTGAATCATTGTCAGTAAGCACTTCCCACTGTCAGAATAGTAACATGTGATGAAACTCATTAGCCACCCTTACTCTAAGAGTCAGGGCAATATGGTTTTGAACCTGTTCTTATCTCACTATTCCTTTTCCTTTCCTTTCCAAAAAATCCTCACCCAACGATATGTTTTTTATTGATTTTGAGAGAGAGAGAGAGAGAGAGAGAGAGAGAGAGAGAGAGAAACATTGATGTGAGAAAAACAATCAGCTGCAGCTGTCTGCACCAGGGATCGAACCTGCAACCTAGGTATGTGCCCTGGCTGGGAAGCTGCAACCTTTTGGTGTATGGGTTGATGCTCCAACTAACTGAGTCACCTAGCCAGGGCCTCTATTCTTTTTCATTTCTGGTCACTTTGACAATTCAAGGGAAAATAGTTTTAGATTTAGAGAAAAAAGACTCAAGCTATACTATTCTCTTAGCCATGATAAATTAAAAAACCTCAAGCCTTAGGAAACTAAGACTTTCTCATGCCAGTTCTAGACCAATGCTGTGTTGCTGTGGGCATCAGCTCTACAGCACTCTAGTCTCTTCCATACAGTAGCACTGCCTTTCCCTAAACCCTTGGAATCCTCCATTAGATTCCCTGCATTCAGTCCCAGAAGAAGGAAGTGGGAGCTCCTGGATAAGAGAAATTGTAGGGGACTATAGTCTACTTGTATGTTTAGGATAGGGATCAGCATACCTTTTCTGAAAGGGCCAGATATTTTACATTTTAGGTTTTGTGGGTCATATAGTCTCTGTTTCAACTACTCAGCTCTCCCATTGTAGGATAAAAGCAGTCCCTAACTACACAGAAATAAATGGGTATGACTGTGTTCCAGCAAAACTTTATTTACCAAAACAGGTGGCAGGCTGGATTTGCCAACACTTTGTCTAGAAGGAAAAGGAAATTGTCTTAGTCAGCACATAGCAACATCTCTTCTGAAATGATTCTACCAGCTGTGTGACCTTGAGCAAGTGATTTATCCTCTTAGAGCTTTAGTTTTATCATCAGTTAATATATATGATGATATATATTATTTTGTTTTGTTCCTCTTATTAATTATATATATAAAAAAAAGTGAAGATTAAATTGGATAATGGATTATTATACTTTGTAAACTACAAGAGAAGGTACACATGTATTCTTTTAAGAGTGTACAGAAATGCCCATTAAAGACAGCTGTGACCCTCTGCTTCTCATAGACATGAGAACACTCATAGAGAGGAACAAAACAAGGGAAAAAACACACTATAATTGTTTTAAAACAATGTTGAGTATTAGTTAAAATTATTCCTGAAAATTCAATGGGCTTAAACTAATTCAATTCTTGGTTTGTTCTTTTCATGAAAACTCCAGCTTGGATCTAACTTAAAGATTCAAGTTAGAAAAAGAAATCATTAGTTGATTACATAAACCAACCTGTGAAAAACTTTTATTTAGAAGACTTATTCTAGTAGATGTAACTAGAATTTCTTTGGAAAGGATTTTTGTAATAATAAAGCAAATTAAACACTATATAAAAAGTGTATTAGTTTGCTAGGGCTGCCATAACAAAGCACCACAGGCTTAACAACATACATTTATTTCCTCACATTTCTAGAGGCAACAAGTCCAAAATGAAGGTGTTAGCAGGGTTGGTTTTGTCTAAGGGCCTTTCTCCTTGACACTTAGATGGCTATCTTCTCTCTGTGTTTTCACAAGGTCTTTTCTCTGTGCCTGTGTCCCAGTCTTCTCTTCTTGTAAGGACATCAGTCATATTGGATTAGGGCCAATCTATGTGACCTCGTTTTACCTTAATTACCCCTTTAAAGGCCCTATCTTCAAATATAATCACATTCTGAAGTACTAAGGTTAGGGCTTTACATATGAATGTTGGTGACACCATTGAGTCCATAACACCAAGTTTCTGCTTTCAAAGTAAAGATAAAGATATTTCTTAGAACTCTAAACCAGTTTGATTTGTTTCCTCTTATAAATGTCTTTCAAGTTGCTTCTTTTCCCTTAATGAAAACTCTTTATTGCCTTTTTCTTCCTTCATATTATTAAAAAAAATCTCTTCTAAATCCATACATCTTCCAAAAACAGAGTTTAGAGAGAGGATAAAGAGAGAAAATTTGTTTCTCTGTCCCATTCTCACTTTTCTCTATAATTTCTCTTGTTGAACTCAGTAGCTTGCATCTAGAGGAAACATCTCTTAGAAAATGAAAAGATTAAAAATAGATATTAACTAATGATGAGATAAAATTTATTTGTATCCCATTGCTATAGAAAAGAAGCTATTTTTTTGTGTTTGTTTTATGCCTTAAGCATTTTATGCCAGTATGAGTAGGGATGCAATAAAAACATCTAAAACTAGCATTATGAGTATTAATTAATGATTGTAAAACACTTTGAAGATAAAGAATTCTATAAGCAAGCATAAGGTAATATTACTGCTGTCTTGCCAGAAAAAAAAGGCACTGTTATGGCATGCTGGTCTTATCACCTCTACCTGAAGCTTCATTCTCCATGTGTTACAATTCTGAGATTTCACTGTTTACAATTCTACATCTTTATCAAATGGTTATTAATAAAACATTTAGAGTCAAACAAAGCACTCTAGTAAATGAGACTTATTTATGGCCTATTAGTTCATATATTGTGACTTTCAGATAAACACAGTGTCATGCTATGATTAACACTTGGTGACAATTTTGAGTTTGGTATTTTAAACCTTCTACAGACTCTTCACATCTCCAAGCCTTTTTCCTCATTCATTCAACACACATTCATTGCCAGGCATTGTGCTAGGTCCTGGGGATACAGTTGTGGGCAAAAACAGATGTGACAGATTGGGAGGAAATGTTTGAGAATATCTATACTAATAAAATGGTAATATGCTAATTAGACCAGAGGTCTTCCAGATAATCTTCCGGATGTCCTTCCTAACAAAGCCAGGCCCAGGGGAAGCTGTCTGCCCATAGTCCCAGGTGCCTGAGGCTGCGGCCTGGGCAAAGCCACCTTCCCACGGTCCCCCGTGGCTGCAGCTGGCCTGGGTGAAGCCGGCCGGGTCCCAGGTGCCTGCAGCCGGCCAGAGGAGGGAATCCTGGGCCCCAGGTGCGGGGCTGAGGCAGAGGCGGTTAGGGGTGATCAGGCTAGAAGGGGAGCAGTTAGGGGTGATCAGGCAGGCAGGCAGAGGTGGTTAGGGGCAATCAGGCAGGTAGGCAGAGGGGTTAGGAGTGATCAGGCAGGCAGGCAGGCAGGCAGAGGGGTTAGGGGTGATCAGGGGTGCAGGCCTGGCTGCGGAGTATAGCCTCTCTTTCTGGACTGCGAGAGGCATGTCCAACTGCTGGTTTAGGCCCAATCCGGGATCAGGCCTAAACCAGCAGTTGAACATCCCCAGAGGGGTCCCAGATTGGAGAGGGTGCAGGCCTGGCTAAGGGACCCCCCCTCCCCCCCCCCTGCACAAATTTTGTGCACCAGGCCTCTAGTATATATAATAAGGATCTATCAGTCAGCACATATAAATAACTCTTACAGCTTGACAACAAAAAGATAACCCAATTTTTAAAAAGTGGGCAAAATACATGAATAGAAATTTCTCCAAAAAAGATATAAAAATGGTCAGCATGAATAGAAAGAGATGCTCAACACCTCTAGTCATTAAGAAAATGCAAATTGAAATCACAATGAGTTAATACTTTATACCCAGTAGGATGACTATCATTTAAAACAATGAAAAATAACAAATGTTGATAACTACTGGTGGGAATGTAAAATGATTCAAGTGCTGTGGAAAACAGTTCAGTAGTTCCACAAATGGTTAAACACAGAATTACCATATTACCCAGCAATTCCACTCTTAAGTATATACCCAAAAGGATTACAGAGAAATACCTATACATGAATATCAAGATAAGAACTAGTCACATTAGCTAAAAGGTGAAAAAACAAAAATGTCCATCAACTAAAGAATGGCTAAATGAAATGTGGCATATACATACAAAGGAATAGTATTCCGTCAGAAAAAATACTGAAGTACTGCTACATGCTTCAACGTGGGCAAATTTAGAAAGCATTTTGCTAACTGAAAGAAGCTAGATACAAAATGTCACATATATAATTCCAATAATATAAAATATCCACAATACATAAACCCATAGAGAGAGAAAGCAGATTAGTGGTTGCCAGAGACTGGGTGAGGAGAGCATGGAAAGTGACTGCTTAATGGGTCAAGTGGAGAGATAAATAATAATAAATATAAATTAAATATTTCTATGAACAAATAGTTTTATATGTCAACATGGCTGGACATGTTGTCCAGATATTTGATTAAACATTATTCTGAATGTTTCTGTGAATGTGTTTTTTAAAAAAATTAAAATTTCACCTGGTCGGTGTGGTTCAGTGATTGAGCATGGACCCAGGAACCAGGAGGTCATGGTTCAATCCTGGTCAGGGCTCATGCCCAGGTTTTGGGCTGTATTCCTAGTAGGGGCGTGTAGGAGATAGCCAATCAATGATTCTCTCTCATCATTGATGTTTCTATCCCTCTTTCTCTCTTCCTTCTTCTCTGAAATCAATTAAAATATATAAAAATAAAAATAGTCTTCTTATTTTAAAAAATTAACATTTTAATTAGTAGACTTTGAGTAAAGCAAAATGCCCTTCATTATGTGGGTGGTTTTCATTCAGTCAGCTGAAGGACTTGACAGAACAAAGACTGATCTCCCCTATCTGAGAAGTGATTCTGCCAAGAGACTGCCTTTGGACTCAGACTACAAGTCTGACCTAAGTCTCCAGCCTGTCAGCCCATCCCATCAGATTTTGGACTCAGCAAACCTTCATAAGCACATGAACCAATTTCTTAAAATCTCTCTCTCTCTCTCTCTCTCTCTCTCTTTCTCTCTCTCTCTCTCTCTCTCTCTCTCTCTCTCTCTCCCATTTCCTCTCCTTCTCCCTCTCTCTCTCCCTGTATATATATATATGCACATCTTGTTGGTTCTGTTTTTCTGAAGAAGCTTGACTTATACAGTAAACTTCACCTGACTCCTGAAGCCTGTGTTAAGCCCTCTTCTTATGTATTTCTCCAGCGCCTTGTGCTGTTTCTATCACAGTTCTCACCACAGTGTGCAATAAATAGCTGTGTACTTGCTGGCATCACCTACTACACCTTAAGCATCTTGAGTACAAGAGACATTTCTGTGTTCCTCATCATTGTATCAGCTCCACAGTCACAAAGTTTAAGATATGCTATAGAAGCTTCTCTCTTTAGGAAAAGTTTGAGCAAGTTTTACTGAATTTATATAGAATTTGGTTGTGTATCATTCTTTGAGCATTAAATTCTAATTTGAGTTCCAAACCTTTCCCAAGATGGTGTCAGTAACACTGAGATCAGGGGAAAGCCAGGAGTAATAGAGAAGTGGTATTGCCCAATGTAACTTACCTCAGTTCCATTTCTATGCTTTTAATATCCACATTGTGAGAACTATCGGAGGTCTGAGTATTTACAATCATATATTTTTTGTTTGTTTCCTTAAGTCAAGAGTTGTATGTAATTTATAAATCACCCTGGTTCTCTGGTGGCCACCATCCTTCTTCATAAGGATCTATTTCCTCCATAGGTTTAGCTTGCAGAATCCTACTGCTAGCCTGCCTGTCAATGTCTACAACTGATCATTGTCTATATGTCTGAAGAATGGCAATTGTTTTCTTGTCCCCATTAAGAACACATATAACTATATCACCAACATCTCTCCGCTAAGACTGAGGCATGAATAAGAGAAATTACTCTCATGACAACCTGAAAAACTGCTTGAGAACTTTGTAGTAACATCATGTTAGAGCACAATTCAGTATACGTTGGGTCCATTTTTGAGAAGAGTTCTCCCTTTTGATCATTACTATATCAAAGGACCTTTGTTATCAGGAGATTCTCTATGAGATCGTCTCCTAACTCCTCTCAGGACAGCACCATAAGTCATTTCTGAAAGGCTAATGGGGCATCTGACCGCCTGATAGCTTTTTATATAATTGGTCTCTTACCATAGAAATGTTGACTTCCTGTTGTCCACAGTTTCAGTCTGTCTGAACTCAGGAAGCTAACCATTCAGCAAAGAAACATTCTTTTAGCTTCTTGCTGACTATAAATGATGAAAAGTAGTTTACAGTGGAGAGAAGGCTGCTGGTGCAGCTATGAGTCATTCCTGCCCAGATCTCCTGTGACTCATTTTCCTTCATTAAACTGAGCAGAGTCAATAGCCCTTCAGTTTTCTGAACAGTAGATCTAACTGCACTAATGACTGGCTGTTGAACAAGTTTAGCTATGTCCTAATTTATTTATTAAGTAACAGTAAAAACAAATATAAAGTACCCATCAATAGATAATGGGAGGGCATTAGTGTTTTTGCTCACGAATTAGCCTAAAACACAGCTTCTTTTAGATAAAAATGGAGAAGGCTAGGCTAGCCTCTGTCAGCACAGGGGGAGGGGGAAAAAATCAATTTTTGAGGCTCTTCTCACTCCCATTTTTAGACCTTGTTCTAAATGGTAGCCTGGGAGGTCCCATTGCCCATGTCTACATGATTTCTATCCCACCCCACTGTA
The DNA here is from genome assembly GCF_000412655.1 of Myotis brandtii. Classification (NCBI taxonomy): domain Eukaryota; kingdom Metazoa; phylum Chordata; class Mammalia; order Chiroptera; family Vespertilionidae; genus Myotis; species Myotis brandtii. The sequence continues at coordinate 673,297 of NW_005371694.1, forward strand.
TTCCTGCCTTGGCCCCACTTCTGCACACACACCTCTTTTGGTTTCACTTCTTTATTGCCACCTGAATACTTTGTCTATTGGTCTCTTTGCCCCTCATCCAGCATTTCACTAAAATGTTCTATTTACATCTTAAAACCTCAGGGCTCTAATGTGCTAGCTTTATTTTGATCTTCTCATCCTTAATAATATTTTTAAAACAATTTAAAAATATTTTTGTAGTGGCCCTGCATTTGTAATCTACCACAAAATGTAACCGAATGTGGGACTTCAGAAGAGAGTTTAAGAGCAGAGCTCTGAGATCAATAGGCCTTGGGTTAAATCTGCCATTCTCTCCCTAATGACTTTGGGCAAGCTATTTAACATTTCCAGGCCTCATGTTTCCTCTTCTGCAAAATGGGATAATAATAAGGATTTGTAGATTAATGATATATGTATGTGTCAGAGTATTTTATTGAGGTAAATGATAACATTTTCTGTCATGGTTATGTAAAGTCTAGGTATACTTGTTTTCTGTCAAAAAAGCCTTTATGGAATTTCTTAGCCACTGCAGAATCTTTGGTGCCTTTGAAACAAATTTCTTTTTTTAAGGTGTAATTAAAA
>NW_005371694.1:673940-679233 GCF_000412655.1 Myotis brandtii
ATGTATTTTTATTGATCTCAGGAGGAAGGGAGACGGAGAGATAGAAACATCAATTATGAGAGACAATCATTGATCGGCTGCCTCCTGCATGTCCCCTACTAGGTACTAACCCCGAAACCCAGGCATGTGTCCTGATTGGGAATCTAACTGTGAGCCCCTTATTCAGAGGTCGCCGCTCAACCACTGAACCACATCGGCTGGGCTGAAACAGATTTATTGATTTTGTTGCACAGAATCCAGAAACCAGTTTGGAGAACAGTTGAACTGGTTGCTGTGAATAGATTCATTTATATTCACCAGTGGGTGGAGAGGCAGGGTGGGGGGCATTTATGTTATCTGGAACCTAGACATTAGGTTCTGGCACTCAATCTATGGTTATGGTTACTATTGTAATCATAGCAGGTGGAAGGAATGCTTTTTGGGGTTAATTTAATTTTATTTGACCTTCCAAACCATCATTCTTTCAAATGTCTTACCATTGTACAGTGCTTTTTACTTACATGTGCTATTTTCTTTAGTTCTAAAAACAACCCTCTTATTATTCCTCATTTGTTATGAGCTGAGACTCAGAGATTGAGTGACCATATAATTTCTTATCTAAGTGGGATGCTTTGGAGTGAAAGGGACACTAAATTGGGGATTGTCCCAAGCAAACCAAGATGTTTGTTTACTTTATTCAGAGAGGTTAAGACTTCTCCAGAGCCACCTTCCTTGAACAGTGCCAGATTTTGGTCTAGAAGAAAAATCTTCCAATGAAACTATCTAAGACTCTACTAGAATTTCTAGAGGATGATATGATGCAGGTTGGAAACTAACCCATTCAGGTTCATGTGATCATTACCTTGAAAAAGTACAGGTAAAATTGTCACATCAGGTAAATGCTAATCTGTTCTGCTAATGTGCTGAGCTGGCCATAAGGACATGGCATTGCCATTTTAAGATGAGATTCCCCTCTCTCTTCTTAATTAATTGACTCATTTATTCATTTATCTAACCAATCTATATTGAATACTCTCAGAATCATTTATCCAGTGCTGTGTAACAAAACAGCTCCAAAAGCAATGGCCTAAAACAACAATAATTTTATTTACTCATGGTTCTGTGGGTCTGCAATTTAACTGGGTTCAGCTGGGTGGTTTGTCTCCTAGTCTGATCTGGGGCCATTCATGTGGCTGTTGTCACACAAGGTGTCCAAACAGGGACTGAATGACTTCAAATGGCCTTGATCACATGTCTAGCAATTGGTTCTCACTGTCAGGTGGTTGGTGAAAGGAACCTCGTTGGAATGTGTCCTATTTGCTTTATATGGTCTCTCATCCTCAAAGAGGTTACCAGTGGTTCTCAACCTTGGCTGCACATTAGAATCACCTGGGAATCATTTTAAAATCCTGATTTCTGGGCCTCATCCTTTGGAAATTCTGTTTCTTTGTTATGGAGTGGCGCCACAACATCAGTAACAAAGAAACAGAATTTCCGGAGGATGAGGCCCAGAAATCAGGATTTTAAAATGATTCCCAGGTGATTCTAATGTGCAGTCAAGAGAACCACTGGGTAGACCAAGCTTTTTCACAGGTGGCAGCATCACTTTAAGAGAGTGAAAGAAGCCCTGGCAGGTGTGGCTCAGTTGGTTGAGCATCGTCTCATACACCGAGAGATCACCGGTTTGATTCCAGGTCAGGGCACATGCCTGGATTACAGGCTTGATCTCCAATAGGGGGTGTGCAGAGGCAGCTGATCCATGGTTCTCTCTCATCAATATTTCTCTCTCTCTGTCTCCCTCTCTCTTCCTCTCTCTCTCTGTAAAAATCAATAAAAACAGAAATTGTAACAGGAGGTGAAAAAGTTCTTTGGCAGAAGGGTGCACATGGTGTTGTGGGAACACAGGAGTAAAATTAGTAGCTGACTCAAACTGGCAAATTACTACCCAAAAAGTAGTCCTCTGAGCCTGAGAGTGTTTATTTTCATCATATTCAAGATTCAGGGTTCATATGTGAGGGCCCTGAATGGTTTCTTTTCTATGACCATTCCCTCCATCCACCACTTAGAGGTTTAAGGTAAGAGAATGAAGAGAAGGTGTTATGGAATAAATGTTTGTGTCTCCCATGAATTCATAGTTTGAAACCCTGTTACTCCCAAGTAGGAGCTGGGGCCTTGGGGAAGAAATTAGGATTAGATGAGTTCATGAGGGTGGAGTCCTTGTGAATGAGAATAGTGCCTGAGAGTAGAGCTTGCTTCCTCTCTCTGCTCTCCACCCTGTGAGGATACAGCAAGTCAGCAGCCTACAACCCAGAAGATGGCCCTCACCAGAACCTGACCATGCTGACACCCTGATCTCAGACATACAGCCCGCAGAATAGTGAGCAATAAATGTCTGTTGTTTAGAACTCACCCAATCTATTGTAGTTTGCAGTAGTAGCCCACACTGACTAAGAAAGAAAGCGAGGAGACCAGTGGAGAAGGGAAGGAGTGTTTATACATGTTCTTCCTCCACTTAGAAATGGGTGCATGGGATTGAAGCATTAAGTAGGAATGAAGAAAAGCTCTTTTTTTACTTCTATGGCCCTCAGATCTAAGCTCTGCTTTGAAGATGTGGGAATTCTAAATTTCATTTACATAGACGACACTATAATATTCAAAGCATAGAATCTTTTCATGCAAATCTGATCTGGGAATAGCCAGTGTGCTGGCAGTTTGGCACTTGACCATCATCCTCTCAATTCAAGCTCAAAAAATTTGGTGAGTGGCTTCCGCTCCAGCCAGGAAGCATTTAATTGAAGGGGAAAAAAAACCCTGCTAGATAATAAAGCCAGTTAGATTTATTGTATATATGACAGTAGGGAATTCCTTTAATCACATATTCTCAAGTGCCTTTGGGAACTTGGACGATAATAAAGTGTGCGCTGAGAGGAATCAGTGACAGTATTCTCCCGAAGGAGAAAAATGATACTGAAACTCATCATTACGGCGTTTCTTGAGGGGCTCAGAAGAGCAAATCTCATAGCTGTCCACAGCCTGGGTAAGTGGAGCACTGGACCCGAACCTGCTTAGGAAAACTGTTACGATCCGTGGCTAGTTCTGTCCTGGAGAAGTTGGTTTAGTTCTGGTTGATTTGACAATGTAAGGCAGCACAGGGGCTGTGAGGTAAAAGCTGATTTGGATCTCTGCTCCTGATCCAGGCAGATCATTATGAGCCACACCTTCAAATCTCTGGGTGACTTTGTGGTTTGTGTTACTGGTCCCAGCTAATGGGGACCAGACTGAGGTCAGAGGGAGTTCCAGATGGTTGGGTGCAAACTACATCACTTAGTGGCCCAGATGGCTCTAGTAATCAAATTAAATGCTGAGCTATCAATCAATGAGTGTATATTTAACACCTATTATGTGCTCGACATTGTGAGGATACACAGACAATATAAGACCAGTCTGCCATCTTTTTATGAGATATAAGAGCATAAGAGGACAAATAAGAAAAGTCAACTTCCACTTCCATTTCTGTGAAGCTTTGTAACATCAATACCTTATAAATGTTTTCCTTATATGTGTTACATCAGACAATTAAAGAGAAGCTATGAAAATGTGACCAAATATTTCCATTAATGAGGAGATGTAGTAGTGAGACATGTAACTTAAACAGGATAAAATTATTGCCACAAGGTCTCAGAGTCTGATCTGTCACCCTTGCTTCATTAATAATAGCCAATGATACTAGGCAACATATGTTGAGTACTATGTGCTGTGTACTCTCCAAGTACTTCACATTTATTATCTAATTTAATCCTCTTGCAACCCTCTGAGATAGTTGCTGTCATCATTCCTAGAATCTGGAAACAAGTAGCATGCCCAAGGTCACATAGCCAGGAAGTATCACAGGATGTAGGACTTGGGACAATCAAGATTTTGGCATATGGAAAATACGTAGGCATTTGGCCCTATTCTTATACTAATTCCTGTTCTTGATTATAAACAAGAGAAACCAACTTTAGTTAGCTGAAGCAGAAAAGGAATGTATTGGAAGGAAATCAGGGATTTCATGAAATAGCGGGGAAGTTCTTATGAGCCAGGCTCAAAAAATAGGCAGGCAGCAAAGGATACTTGGCAGCAAACTCTATAGAAAATGCTCCAGAAATAGTCAACTTGAAAAGCTACTATTGAAGCTGCTTCCAGTGGCTACTTGCCCCTGGATCTCTGGACAAACCACCCACAACCAGTGCCAACAGCCACTCTATGCCTCTCCATCTCCACATCAAGTCTGGGTCACATGCTTACAACCCAGCATCTGAGAGGAGAGAAAGGAACTACTTGTCTCTTTCACCCTGATTTCCCCCTCTGTTGGAATTGTTCTCAAATAGGGAAGGCATTAGCATGCTTGGTAGACTAACAAGCACATATTTGACAAATGTCCACTTCAGGTCTTCCCATAATGTGACTGGAAAGCCCAGACCAATCTTTTTCCACAGTCCCTGGTGCTGAGATTTCTTACTTCTCAATGACTGCTCCTGTTTTCTTTCTTAGCATCACTCCTCACATTGCCATGCCTGTGTCCTTGCCCAAACTCCAGGGCCCTGTGTGAGTTTCACTGTTTCTGCTGCTGTTGCAGGAGACATCTCGAGATTTTTCCTTCCTGGGAATTATGTGTTTACTAGTAGCCCGGTGCACGAAATTCTTGCACATTAAAAGGGAATTAATTGCCCTAACTGATTTGGCTCAGTGGATAGAGCATTGGCCTGTGGACTGAAAGGGGCCAGGTTCAATTCTGGTCAAGGGCATGTACCTTGGTTGCGGGCACATCCCCAGGGGTGGTGTGTGCAGGAAGCAGCTGATCAATGTTTCTCTCTGATCGATGTTTCTAACTCTCTATCCCTCTCCCTTCCTCTCTGTAAAAAATCAATAAAATATATATATTTTTTTTAAAAAAAGGGAATTAATTAGCAGAGATATTTTAATATTGCTATTTGCCCTTTCTCTATAATAGAAGTGTGAGAGATGAAAGGAAGTTAGTAAAATATATATGAAAATGATATATAAATTCATTAATAAATAAACGGTAACAAAAGGATATAACAGCAACAGAGGCATGATATAAAAACGACAAAAACATGATATGAAAACAACAGTGATGCAAACAATGACTGATAAAGTGATTAAACTTATTCTAATATCTCCCTGTACACCACATTAAGAGTGAAAACACTTTCAGAGTGCTTGACTAATTTCCCTTGTGATGAAGTACTTAGAACTTTAACTGTAACATCACATGCTCTTCAAACTCGAGAGAAAGCAACATATAACTGAC
>NW_005371694.1:679821-729957 GCF_000412655.1 Myotis brandtii
AGAATTTCCAGAGGATGAGGCCCAGAAATCAGGATTTTAAAAAGATTCCCAGGTGATTCTAATGTGCAGCCAAGGTTGAGAACCTCTGATCTATAGATATAGTATTTCCAAAGGTAGCTTTAATAATAGGTCCATTACAAATCATTTCACTTCCATGCTCCACTCCGAGGGCGGGTTCCTGCCTGAAAACTTGCCCTGAGGGCCAGTTCCTGCCTGAAACCTCACCCTCCAGGAAACAGCTGGGGAAGGGCGCAGTTGTTTCCAAGACAACCCCTGCAGGACTGACTTCCTTCCGGTTGGTCGCGGTTCTGGCCGTGATGTTACACCCAGGGTTTTTATATAAGTAGATTCAATAAATCTTAGATGATTAGAATTTAAGACTCCATTGGCTCAAGAATTGGAAGAACATTTGAATGATTATTCTCAACTTCAAAAGTATTTAAAAGCTTAACTGATTCAATTTAGTTCAACAAATAATTACAGAGCACCTACTAAGTGCCAACACTTTGATAGAAACTATGACATAGCCCTGGCTATTGTGTTGGGCATTGTCCCATGAACCAAAAGGTTACTGGTTTAATTCCCCATCAGGGCACATGCCAGGTCATGGGCTCCATCCCCGGTAGGCGGTGTGCAGGAGGCAGCTAATCCATGTTCTGCTCTCACATTGATGTTTCTCTCTCCTTCTTCTTTCCTCTCTCTCTCATAATCAATTATATATATGGACACAGAGAGGAATAGATATAGTTCCTAATGTCAGGGACTTCATGGTTGAGTTATGAAAACAAATATATACTTCTAATATAGCAATCTTTAATTAGCACTCTTGTTGAAGGTTTAAATAAAATTTATAGCATTGCAACAACCTTTTGAGGTCTTGTCATCATCATTACCATCATTATCATTGTCCTTATTAATCCTGACTTACAGATAAGGAAGCTGAAGCATTGAGAGATTAAGGAATGTGTTCAATAACTCACAGGGCTGGTAGAGGTAAGTTTTAGGCTCCAGCACCCTGTTCCTAATTGTTATGCTACATTATCTGTTCCTCTAAGACACCCATCTGAAAACTGTATTCTTCATAGTGACAGAAAAAAGAAAACACATGCTCTAGTTATTCTTTCTCACTCCTCCAGCCTCATTTCTTTGTTTTCTGAGTCATCTATTAACCAACATACATATTTAAACATTTACTACATATTTAAATATTACTTTTGAGATCATTTAATTTGAGTTAATAGAGGCCAAAAATCTCTAAATAAAAAGATGCCAGTCTGCTGCATCATCAGCAATTGACTTCATTAAACCAACAACAACAATGATTTGTATTAGATTCCCACCACTCCACCATGCTTAGCAGGGACTGGCTATGAGGTAGATGCTCAAGAAAAACTTTCTGAGCTAGTGATTACATATGCAGAAACATGCAGCTAATAAATCCTATGGAGCCAGGCCTCTCTCAGCTGCTTTGGGATGGAAACTTACAGGAGTTGCTAGGAGGGGTGAAGTGAAGTAAGTAGCTTGAGTGTGATGCTTGGCAGCTGGATGACCCTGGTTCCTTTTGGGTGTCCCATTTTGGAAAAGCGAATACCACCCACAGGGGGTCACTGGGCAAATGCCCAAATTCCCTGTGAGATAGAGTGACCTTGGATGGAATTAGTCTTTTTTAAGCAGGATCTACTCATTAATCATTCACAATAAGCTCTTAGTTATGAACTAATTTCAAATGGACATATTGAATCCATTTTCCCAAGCAAAATTGAGTTTGGTAAATCATAAACAGCTAAATTATAGTTTTGGCACATGCACACCGTTTTGTTTCATATTTAGAATTATTTGCCTCCTAGAGTAACCTAATACAATGGGAACACTCTGAAAAACACTATAGAGAGTGAGTGTTTATAGAGGCTTACATCTGATTTACATTTAAGAAGCATAAAACTAATTGCGGAGAGACTGTGCTACTAAAACATTAAACTTAAGGGACAGCTATGTACAAATGCTTCTAAGAATGCTGATATGACTGCTTGGAATTGAGACCTTTGAAATTAATTTCCACAGTGAGAAAGAAGGGTATCTTAAAATGTCCTCAATGGACACAGATGTATTGTAAACGATTCCTGGACAAGTAGCTGTTATATGAGAACACCTTTCTAATATGAGATTAAAATCTGGAACTGCAAGTAGTAATAAATATATCCATCTATATTAGTATAAAAAGTGACAGCATTTTAAAAGCAATAAATAGGTAGACAGCTAATGGTCAGTGCCCATGATAAATTGCCTTGTCGTTATTGCAGCCACTTTTATTCTCACTAAATAGCCTAATTTTTCTTTTTCCTATAGCCATGTATGTATATGAGAGGAAAATTACCTTCCAAATACATTATTTTTAAACCATTTGAAGTAAAACACCAAAATATACCCTACCAAACTTCTGTTATGGAAGTTAGCATACGCAGTAAGTAGACTTTTATGATGCAAAATTCTCTAACTTATATATTGCTTTAATATTTTCATTTTCAAACATTTTGGAACCTTCTTTTAGTAGTAGTTTCATGTAGCAATGGTTCTCTTAAAAGTAATAAGCATAATCTTTCTATGTGTTGAGAGTATTATATTATTTATCAACTCCCATGTACTGCACATAATCCTTTAAACCATTTGCATCCGTGTATGTGTGCCTGTGTGTATGCCTGTGTGTATGCACACACAGAATGACCTGTTTTCTCTGGATGCTGTTTGCAGGCTTGCTGCTTTGTCATGTCTTTGCTGTGCTGTTGTCTGTGAAGGTTTAAATGAAATTTATAGCATGCATCATGTATTGTAAGTTTGTCTGTCATATAATCAGCATGCAAAAAAAGCATATTTGGACTGTATATTTAAGCCTTGTAAGTAATCATATACAAAACAATGCAAAAATGTGAACATTGTATGGCAATTAATAACATCTCTGCCAGTGTAAATACGTTTTTCCCCCATAAATCATTTCCAGCCTGTCAAAATGGATCTGTGCTGGCAAAGAAACAAGGGTAATGTTTCAATTTTCTCCATCTGGCAAGAAATTTTCTGTTAGATTTCCTCCTTCCCTTTTTTAGTTGCAGAATTTATATGAGCAACTACATATAGCATGATTAAGAAAGGGTGCTGTGTGATAGGATACAGAACAATGCTGAATATTAGGAACTTGACTCCGAATAACCGCCCCAAATTGTACATTCTCATCACATGTGCATATAACAGAAAATATTTGGTTGTTGAAGCATAAAAATGGTTCCCTTTGTAGCAAAACATTGCTCTCATTAAGTAAAGCACAACTTTCTTTGAAAACGTTTTCCCGCAAGGACTTGAGTATATTTTAACTTGTTGGGAATAATTTCTTATACTGATTGGGGATGCATTTAAATCTTACAATTATTATCAAGTCACTTTGCAACATCATAGAAATTCCAGTAGCGCATACACACACATACATTTCCAATGTGTGTCTAGGAAAGAATTTACCCTTTCATTCAAAACACAACTATTCAAAACAAAACTCATTAGAGCAGGCAAACTACATACACATTGTGCTTATTGATCTCCAGCTGTAGCAAAGTGTTGGTGTTTTTAACCATAAAAATATCTATGAATTACTCTGATCATGAGGATATGAATCCATTCATAAGCACCCAAATCCACTTACTTTCACATACAGTGATGGGTAATTCCCAACCTTCTTTCATTGTTTATACCAAAATGTTCTCAGAGCTTATATAGTGTGTTATCTTTCCTAGTAACCCAGTTGTCTACAGGATGCATGGGAGCAGGCTTGATAAAAATGATGTATATTTGACTACTTATGTGTGTCTTATGGGAGACCAAGCACAATATAATAGCCATACCCATGGCTGCCTGTGTCCTGTTCATTCCTAAAATATCTCTGCATTTGGAAGTGCACAGATAATACAGAAGCACAGAAAACTCATTTCTATCCAGTATCGGACCATTCTATAAGGTAACTTGGAAGCACATTTTTCTCTTCAAATAAAAATAAAAAAGCCAGTTAATTTGTATTAGTTCAGTAATTGCACCTTGGTAAGGAAGGGGAAGGAGGGGAGGGAAATGTGCTGGATTCCAGTTTGGAGAATTCCCAGCAGGTAATCAATGATTGTGGCCATAAACCTGCAGATGAACTTGTGCAGTGAGTGAACTGTGAGCATTTCCCCCAGGAGGGTGGAGATCAGTGCAGCCTCTTTGGGACACAGAAGCAAACCAGCTCGTGTGTGTTTTTGTGTGTGTGACTTTATCCATCACAGAAGAGGTGGCTTCGGGGTGCTGATATTAATCACTTAGAGCCAGGGTGCTTCAGTTGTCACTCACCCTTGTTGCAGATAGTTTTAGCTGCACATATGGAACGTTATTTGTCATGCACTCTTCTGAGACCCCCTAGAATGTCAGGACACAACAGATGATTAAAGGATTGAGGAGCAACCTTCACTCTGAATATCTTTGTCTTAAATTGTCAGATCACAGCTTTAATGCAATTTGACAGTTTAGCTTTCTTTCACTTAAGTTTCATGGGGACATGCCAAAATTTTTTTGCACAAAACTTTACCTGAAGAAATAGCTGAGGAACAAAGGACATGTAATCCTATATAATAAAGAGCTAATATGCAAATGGTCATCATGCCCTCACACTGTAATGGCTCAGTCACTAAACACTGGGAAGAGAGGAATAGGGACCAGCCAGGCACAAATGAGCTTGCGAGAGAGGAATGGGGACCAGCCAGGTGCAAATGAGCTCACGAAAGAGGAACAGGGACCAGCCAGGCACAAATGAGCTCGTGAGAGAGGAATGGGGACCAGCCAGGCTGTGGCCCGGGAGAGGGACAAGCCACCTGCCCTGCGGTCTTGGGTGCTTGTGGCTGCGGCCCAGGTGAAGCCACCTGCCCATGATCCCCTGTGGCTGTGGCCAACCCGGGCAAAGCCGGCCCAAGTCCTGGGTGCCTGCAGCCAGCTAGAGGGAGGGAAGCCTGGGTCCTGGGTGCCTGCAACTGGCCAGAGGAGGGAATTCTGGGTCCCAGGTGCAGGGCGAGGCAGAGGTGGTTAGGGGCCATCAGACCAGCAGGAGAGCAGTTAGGGACGATCAGGCCAGTAGGGGAGCAGTTAGGAGTGATCAGGCAGGCAGGCAGAGGTGGTTAGGGGCAATCAGGCAGGCAGAGGTGGTTAGGGGTGATCAGGCAGGCAGGCAGAGGGGTTAGGGGTGATCAGGCAGGCAGGCAGGTGAGCAGTTAGGAGCCAGTGGTCCCGGATTGCAAGAGGCAGTCGGACATCCCCCGAGGGGTCCTGGATTGGAGAGGGTGCAGGCTGGGCTGAGGGAACACCCCACCCCCTGGCATGAATTTTGTGCACTGGGCCTCTAGTTAAAGCATAATCAAATACGTGGTTTCTTCCTCAGTCCCCACCTTACTTCCTGCTTTTTACTTTCTTCCTTTTCACATTCACAGGAGAATTTATTTGAAAGCTCTCATTACTCACTTTTATTTGGGATTAACTCTTCACACTGAAGGAAGTTAGCCTCACTTTTTACTGATCTTGTTTAAATATGATTCCTCATCCTCCATTCCATCATCCCATTATATTCAAAACACTCTATGTGTAGGTTGTATGGGATTCCTCTACCTGTGCACTATGCATTCCTAGAGCCCCCTGCAAATTAATTCCTCAGTACCAAGCCATAATTTGCTGTTGCCATCATAATGGAAAGTATATATTTTAAATATTTTTATAAAAAGCTGTTTGGGTCCAAAAAATTAATAAAATTATATTGTAAGTAGACCAAATATGTTAATATTATAAAGTTTTAAAAGAAAAAAAAAGGAACAACATTTATACTATATTTAAACTATATTGCAAACATATCTGAACTGAACATCCAGGAGGCTGTGGTTCTCACAGTGTGAGGCGATGATGGGGCACGTGGGGAAATGGAGAGGTTGGCACGAGGGTCATCTACCTCATCCTGGGAAGGAGCACTAGGCTGCTTCAGGCTTTTACCTGGAGAGAAGCAGGGAAGGGAGAAGGGAAACTTGGTTTGCCTCTGGGCTTCTCAATAAGGTTTTCTCTCTTCCCTTTCCCATGGTTTGACCACCACTCTGTAAAATATAATGTTTTAAAAAGATCACACTTCCTCACTTGTTTTGGAGGTTTTGACTCACTTACCAGAAGGCAATGAGTTGGGCCCAATAGTTTCTCACAGTTCCTTTTAGCTCCTAAGTGCTGTGGATTCTGTCTGTCTTTGTTCTCTGTAAACTTGGAAAACTGATTTGCATTGGTCTGTAAAGCCTTAAGGGAAGGTTCTTCCTCCATCCAGGGTAAATGCTCTGGCCACCTTTTCTTAACTCGCAACCCTTGATTGCGCTTGTGGAAAGTCTGTCTTGGATCTGGGAGAACATGAGCCAGCCGTTGACTTTCTCCTTGGTTTGAGGTTACTGAGAAAAACTCCTATGTGGAGGCCCTCCGGGATTTATAATTACTTAGTTACAACATTCTCTCATCTGAACCATCCAGAGGTTATCATAGCAATGGGCTGGTTATTTCAGACCCATACATTCAGGAGAATTAAGCTGCATTTTCCTAAGGAAAAAATAAAATCAAGTGAAGAATCAAGTTATGAACAAGTGGACTGCTTCATGAACTTGGGCACGCAGGCTTGCAGTGTCATTTCCACACCTGGCTCTAGTGCTTTTTGGAACAGACCTCCCTAAGACTCTTTACAGAGGACAGAAGTCTGCATTGTATTTAAAAAATATTTTTTATCGATTTCAGAGAGGAAGAGAGAGATAGAAACATCAATGATGAGAGAGAATCATTGATTGGCTTCTTCCTTCATGCCTCCATCAGGGATCGAGCCAGGCAACCTGGGCATGTGCCCTGACTGGGAATCGAACTGTGACCTCCTGGTTTATAGGTCAATGCTCAACCACTGAGCCATGCCGGCTGAGCTGCATTATATTTTTTATTAATGATAAGTTGACTTTCCCCTGGAGCAATTGAAAAGGTAGAGGCTAGAAAAAAGAACATGATCTAGTAAGATTTTAGCGATATTACTCTTCCTCCATGTGTCATAATTTTATTTTATGCCACTACATTTAATCATAGCCTAAAGATATAACTTTTAGTTTTGCCAACCACCTAAGTGGTTAAAATCATCTAAGGAGGGACTGTGAGATTGATTAGTTTATCTATTTTCACTTTTATCAACAGGAAACTGAGGCTTGGCGAGTCTATATGAGGTCAGTGTTTAGGGCAGTCCTAGAAAATATCACCTGAAAGGCAATAAAACAGAATGTCTACAAGCCATGGCTTTGAAGTCCAACAGACCTAGATTCTGACTTCGGCATTTAGTAACTCCCCAAGCTTTAGTTTTCTCAACTATAACCTGGAGACAAATAACACCTGTGTTGTAGTAATATTGTGTGCACAGATAAAATGCATGTACTGCTCTTAGCATAACTATTGGTATTCGGTTGGTATATATAGTTATATTTATTAATACAGTTTTTCCATTTAATGTTATTTCATTTAAATTATGCTGCCTAATTTACTAGACTTGATTGATCTATTGATAGCATCTTTTCATTCTTAATAGTATTAATTAGAGTAGAAGAAAAAAGAATGAAAGTCAATTTCCCGTAGAGTCCTGGGGGATTTGTGCCGGTCAATTTATTAATGAAATGTGAAGAACATTTGGCAAACCCACCAAATGAAACAAAGCATTGTAAAGAGCCTTTACAAAGAATTGGTATCTAATGTTAATGTCTGTGGAATGGAACTGTCATAGGATAATGGCCTTTTGATGGTACAGAAAATGCCAAGGCAGAGATAAGACATTTATTTTTAAAGCACTAGACAATCACCTTTGGACAGTGTCCTTCTACCAGGCCTTTATTTCTAATAGACCAATAATTGATATGGATGTAATTATTTTTCTTGGTGGATTTGATATATTAGGCAATGGCCTGACTCACTCTGTGTAGTCATTGGGTTGCTGCATCCTCACTGGCCACCAGAACAAACCTTTTATCCTATATTGTCTCCAATCAGAATTCTAAGATCTGTGATTTTTTTCTCTAAATACCAAGTGCAGAGTATATATTTTTCTCTCAATATCAAGTGCAGCACTCTGGTATATCACTAAGGGAGACCACAGGCTCAGGGCTTCATCTTGCTTGAATCACCTCTTTTCAGGCAAAAGCTGAAACCCAGAGACTTGTCACCCTACTGATATAACCATCATTAGCTCAGGTACTTTTTAAGTCTGTAGTAAACAAAAATCTACATATTATGTATGTGTGTGTGTGAGAGTGTGTAAGTGTATATGTGAGTTTGTGTGTGTGTGTGTGTGTGTGTGTGTGTGTGTGTTGTGAATATTTTCAATGTGAGGAATCAGATTTGCACATGATTGTGATCCTTTCTGTAAACCAAAAGTACAAAAACTCCCTCTGGGAAAGGTTCATAGAACCATTTCTGTTAAATAATTATTTGCTATAGGACAACAAAATCAACTTTAGAGTCAATTCTGTAAATTTTATGATAGCAGAGTCCTTATTATTCAGAGAAAACCATCACACATGTGTGTTTCTGTGTGTGTGTGTGTGTGTGTGTGTGTGTGTGTGTACGCAAGCACATATTCTAATGCATGTGACAGGCAGGCATCTGGCACCTTAACCCGGGTAGCTGGTTATTGTTGCTCTTTTACAGAGAGCAATGAAAGGCTAGGAGAATGTCTCTGATTTGTTATTATTAATCTTGTTTCAAGGAAACATGAGACAAGGTAGATGGTTTGGATTGACTTTTTATTTGCTGTGAGTATGGTAATTTTAGCCTCACACTGTCTTGAATGTACATGTTTCATCTTAATGGACTTCTCAAGAGTCAAGTTATGGCCTTGTACAATGAAGTTTATCCCATAGTGCTATAGGAAGTCTTTGACCTTCTTTTCCAGGCCTACCCATAAACTCCAATAGAGCTCAAATGTCAAAAGCAAGATTTCATCTTTTGTCTCCTGTGAACTTCTCTGATACATGTCTTGAATTTTTATTCAAATCACTTTGGGTTTTAATTTATTCACTCAAATGTCAACCAAGTGTTGTTTATCCTATGGATTACATTCATGCTCACTGCAGAATTCTCTAACATTTAATTTCTAATTATTTTCTTGTTTATCCATGTGGTAGGATGTTTTGAATATTACCTTCTGAACACTGACCAGTTGGAATTATAATTTTCTCTCTTTCCTAAGCATCTGGTAGTAAAATTTGGCAAGCACACAGTCTCAGGAAATCTAAGGACTGCATTGCCACAGCTTGTATTCCATATAGCACTGTCTTCCTTAGGTATTTACATAAGCCAATGCATTTTGGCTATTGGAATTGAGCCTTACACACAATGTGCCACTGCAGCCTTTCTAAATTCCTGAACACAAGGCTCTATACAAAAGGATCTTGACGTACCTCTCCAAGAAATTTCACATGAAAAGAAAAAACAAAGTAGACTCAAGAAACTGTGAAACTCATTCTACAAGAGAGAGCAACCTTGGACTCTTGCCTGCTCTAGTCCACTGTCTCCCATTCTATTTTTAAACCTGTTTCCTTCTACCCTCTTCTGAGCACAATTCTTTTCTTCCTTCCATGCACATAAAGTTCAGAATTGTGGAATAATACTGAACCTCTCATCTGTCCCTGACAACCAGGCTGATTTAAACTTGGGGTGGGAAGAGAAGCATGGTATTGGACAATGACTGTGCAGCCATTTGGAAAAGGTATTAAATCAAAGAAAAGGGGGGGGGTCTAGATTCTATCAGAGTGAAGAGATCAGTCAGCAGAGTCCATGGCATGAAAGACAATAGTTTTATAAAAATGAGGAGTTTGGTGTGGTTAGAAGGTACAAAGAAGCAAAGCAGAAAGATAAAGCTAGGAAGAAAGGTTGGGCCCAGAAAATGATCATCAAGTGCATGCTAAGGAATCACACATTTACATCTAGAGAGTGGGTGGAGTTTTCCAACCAGATGTGGGACACAGTTAGATTTATATTTTTAGAAGGGGCCTTTGGAAACAATTTTTGAAATGGGCTGGAGAAAAGGGAGCCTGAAATTTGTGAGTCCCACTTAGGAGGATGCTATGTAAAGTGAGAGATGGTAATGGCCTCAAATGATGGGAGAGAAGAGACCAGACTGGAGAGATGTTTTTAATGTTATGATAGACAAGGATATGATGACTCACTAAAACTTGGAGGAGAAAGAGAGGAAGGAATTCAAGATAGTTCTGGGTTGGAGGGTGGATTAGTTTGTTAGGGCTACTGTAACAAAGTGCTATAAACTGAGTGACTTAAATGATACAAATTTATTTTCTCGCAGTCTGGAGGCTAAAATCAGAGATCAAAGTGTTGGCCATGCTTGCTCTGAGGGCTTTAGGGAAGGATTTGTTCCAGGTCTCTCTTGTAGCTTCTGGTACTTCTTTGGCTTATGATAGCATAATCCCCACTTTTACATGGTATGCTCCCTGTGTGAGTCTGTCTTTTTACACGGCATTATTTTTATGCCGTCAAGTTGGTGTAGGGTCCCATCACACTCCACTATGACCCCATCTTAATTGGTTATAGATGCAATGACCCTATTTCTAAACAAGGTCACATTCTGAAGTACTAGGGGTTAGGGCTGCAGCATATCAATTTTTAAGGGACTCACTTCAACCTGTAACAGTCCACTGTCAGGGCTGCAGCATAGAAACCCTTCCTGACCTTCCAGCCAGCCTGGCCTGCCCTGTGGAATTCAGATTAAATACTGCAGCATCAACTCTTATTTGAATTTCCAGGTTGCCGTTGTGCCCTATGAATTTTGGCTCCGACAATTGCATGAGCCAATTAGTTAATATCTCTCTAGATATAGATATAGATATAGATATAGATATAGATATAGATAGATATAGATATAGTAGTATACATATACCGATATAGATGATGTAGATGTAGGTATAGTTACAGATATAGATGCAGATGCAGATAGAGAGAGAGATAGATACTGATACAGATATGGATGATATAGATGTAGGTATAGATACAGATACAGATATAGACACAGATGTAGATACAGATACAGATAGATATTGGTTCTGCCTCTCTGGAGAACCCTGACTAAAATAACGGGGAAGGCTGAGTTCTTATGGAAGGTTGGGAGGACTCTGAAAAAATAAAAAGGGGAAGTAAAAATTCCTGAGAAAAGAGCTAGATTCAAGCCCCTGAAATGAGTGGAAAAAAGAAAGCAAAGGAGGAAACAATTCCATATTTCCTGAGGTCCTAGAATGTATCTCTATGACTCCAGTATTATTTCTATCTCAATTTGCATCTTCACAACTGGAAATAGGCTCAACTAACACTTGCCTGTCACATTGAAAAAGAGTATTCTAAACAAATTGAAAACATTTGGGCTGAACCACATAAAATTACCAGTATTTGAAATTTTTTTCCCAACAACACCAGTAATTTTATATAATTCAACTAATGTAAATTAGATTATTTACATACGTGGAATCCACTTGGAAATGGAGCTCTTTTCTCAACTATCCTAGTTCATTGTGTGACAATTTGAGAAAGGTGTAGTCTGTGGGATGAAATGTTAAGTTTTGACCAGGTCAGGCAGGAACATTGTGGGTGGGCCACCAGGTCAGCACCTTTAAGACTACCCATTTAAAGGCAATAGCTAACAGTTGTTAATATTTATCAAATACAAAACTGTGAAAGCAGTGTTAGTCATCACTCTTATACTATCTCATTCATTTTCCACAAACACTATAAACTAGGTATTGCTATAATTGATGTTTTATAGTTGAGAAAATGGAGAGCTAAAGAGTAGAAATAACATAACCCAATTGGTGGAGCCAGGAATTGAGTTTACATGTCTGACTTCAGAGCCCACACACTGGTATCTCATGCTACATGGCCTTGATGGGGCAGTCACTGAGACCTGGTCCAAATGGGAACCAGAGTCCAAAGTCCACAGATGTGGCTGAGGCAGGAAACAGAACCTAATAGGAGCAGGGTATCAGGTACCAGGAATATCAAACAAATTTTGTTCAATAGTTTTTCTGCTGCTTCTACTATGATGTTTGTCCTTCCTTCCTTCATTCATTCAAAAATATGTAACAGTATCATGTGCCAAGCACTGAACTAGATAATGAGAATCTTATTTGAACAGGACAGATAAAGATCTCTGCCCTCGAATAGCTTACTTAAATCCTAGATGGAGAGACAGAAATAAACAATAAACATACTAAAAATAAATTTTATAGCATGTTAGAAGGTTATACATGCGGTGAAAAAAAATAAAACATGGATGAGTAAGGTGTTTCAGTAGCACTATGGTAAGGTGGGAAGTGGGCAAGATTCAGTATTACATGGAATGGGCAGGGTTACCTGTAGTCTACAGTATCATTTAAGCAAAGACTTGAGTGAAGGAAGTAAAGAGATTAGTCACAGCTATCAGAGGAAAGAACATTCTCATCATGGTAAAGGCACTAAGGCAGGAATGTGCCTGCATATTCTAAGAGCATACAGGCAGAGCAAGGAAGGAGGGCCATCCTGGTGATGAGGATAGACTGCCAGCAGGAGGTCATATAGCACTGTGTCTTGCAGGTATCTAAGGACTTTGGATTTTACTGTGAGTGAAATAGAAAGTGAGAAACCCTTGGAGGGTTTTGAGCAGAAGAACGATATGACCTGACATACTATACAAAGGAGCACTCTGGTTACTGTGTTCAGAAATACTATAGAGGGTCAAGAGTAGAATCAAGGAAGCCACTTTAGTAATAGAGCCACTAATGATATGATCCATGGCCAGGTGGTAGCAGTGAGGGAGATACGGCTTCATAGGATCCTGGATGTATTTTGAAGGTAGAGTCAGCAGGAATGTAATATTAAGAGAGGAACCAAAAATGACTGCAAGGGTTTTGCCTGGGCAGCTGGAAGGTAGGAGTTATCAGTTAACACTGATAAGGCTGCAAGCGGAGCCAATTTTGGTGAAGCTTGTGAGTTTAGCTTTGGACATGGTGAGTGAAGATGCTGAATAAGCAGGTAGTTATATAACTGTTAACACTAGAAAGAGAAATCCAAATAGACATGTATATTTTAGGAAACTTCAGCATTAAGGCGTTATTAAAGCCATGATACTGGGCTGTATTACTAAAAAACAATTCTAGAAAGAGAGTAGATGAGACTGCAGGACTAATATCCAGCTCCTATCTCGCCTCATCTCTTGATATTAAGAAGTTAATGAGAAGAGAAATCAGCAAAGGAGATAAAGAGAGAATGAAGAGCGAAGTTGGAGGAATATTAAGGAAGTGAGATGCTTTGAAGATGGCATGAAAGTGGAGTAAAAATCTCACATTTTCACTTTCCCACCCACTGGTTGAATGCAGAGACCTCTAAGGACCGGAGGGCAGATTAATGAGGTGGGAGGAGCCTGGGCACTGAATGAAGCTGAGGCCCTGGCTGCCAACCTGGACTGTGATGAGGCCAAGAAGTAACATTGTAGGTATCAGGACTCTGAGATTTGGGAAGTTGTGAAATAGCTGCTAGTCTACCCTGACTAACACAAGAAATGGTGCCATTTTCAAGGCACTCGCATCTCATTTGTGAGCTTTAACACATTTTAATTGTTGATATACCCATGGATATTACTTATCTAATGAGTCATTAAAGAAGTGCTTTCACTTAGAAATGCTTTCTTTGAAGTTAGGCTTTGTATGAAAACAATAAAATACTATAATCAAACAATGACTTATCATTAGATTTATGCTTCTTAGAACTAGGCCTAAAAAATTCAATATAGATGTTATGTCTACCATGGATTCTCTCTAAAAATGACCTGGCATAGGCCAAATTTCAGCAAAGTCAGGTTTCATCTTGGCCTGTGAACCAAGATGGTCAATGGCTTGTTCCTGATGCTCAGCTTTAGTTTGATCCTGCAAACACCTATTATTGATGGGAAGTTGTCAGGTTTTTTTTTAAGGTCTATCATTGATAAACCTTTGATTGATTGCTAAGAAAAATGTCTACCTTCCTCTAAGTACAGAATTTGGAATTGCATTTGGAGAATTGATTGAAAAATGGTTGTTGTGAACCTGAGGTTGATGGTATGAGCCCTGCTTGACACATTTGAACTCTAGAGTATCCATGCTCACGTTTTTAAATTCTAGCTACAAAAGGACAAGTCTGGGTATCTATTTCAATGACTTCTCAACACACTTAGAATAAAACCAAAGACATTACCATGGCTTACAAGGCCATTTTTATTCTGGCTCCCTGCTACTTTTCCCACCTCCCTCGTGCTGGCCTCCCTGCTGTTCCCGGAGCACACTGCACTGCACATGCTCCTGCTCAGATCATCGGCACTTGCTATTCCTACTATCTCACCCAGATGCTCACAAGGCTTCTTCTTTCACCTCATGCTGATTTTTGGTCTTCCTGTCCCCTCTACCTCATATTAGAGGTCCCATTACTCTCTGTCCTCCTCCCCTGCCTTATATTTCTTCATAGCATTTCTAACAGACACTGAGGTATGTAAGTATTTGTTTTTTGGTTTATTGTCTGTTTTTCCCCCCTAGAACGTAAGCTCCTTGAAGGGAGTAACTTTGTTTCATTCACTGTATCCCCAGTACTTAGAACGGTTCCTGGCTCATAGTAGGAGCTTGGCAAGTATTTGTTGAATCAATGAGTAAATGTCTTAGTGAATGATTATGGTCATATGATTTCTCAGAACAGCCTTATTATTTTAAGAAAGACTAATGTTCTTTTCCACAGAATAAAATATTGTGATAACTAACTTATGATTATAGCCAACTTGGATGGGTTTTGAGCATAAGAAATTTCAGAAAAATCTAAAAAAAACCTTTTGGCCCCAATTTTCACCACACTGTCCTATCCATCTCTTACTGTTTCTTCCATATTTATTTATTCAATACACATTCAATAAATATTTGTTGAGCATCAATTTCCCCTACCCAGTTTAATAGAGAAAAAGCCCCACCTGATAGTCTGTTCAGTGGAAAGAGTGTCTTGAATGAGACAGGCTTTCTTCAAAGGAATAGAAACCAATCCATTGGCTGTTGTTGTTCAAAACTTTCCAGGACCCCAAAGGGAAAGAAACCAGCCCTGTCTGCATTAGTTACTATCCAATTTGTAGCCACGGAATCTATTGGTTTTCACATTTCCCTATTTTTGAGGCACATTAACAGCCATGAGGAAAAATAATAAATGTGAAAAGGGTTAGATGTGTGTCAATAGAAAGTCTGCTTAGGAAATGCCTCCTGCCACACCAATTCACAGAGTGCTGACTTACATGATTTCATAAACTCGGTTACCCACTTGCAAAGTTATCTAGCGCTTAAAATGTAATAAGAGTTAGAGGCTCTTTTCTTTGTTTCCACTGTGAGAAACGGTGTTTCCTTTAGAGGAGCTCACAATTTATAGACTGAAAATATATAAAAGAATTATGTGTCAACAAAATGGTGTTTAAGGTTTTAAATCATCCTAACAGTAAGCCCTGAGACTTCCTCACTAGACATCTCAGAGACTTTATGAAAGTTTTATTCTACAATTCCCTGCTTGCCTTTACTCTTAGCTGCTTCTTCCAGCTATTCATATAGTTTGAAAAATAGAGTTTATATGCTTTAAGTTGCAAGACATTTAGAATTTTCATAATCTCTTTATTGTGGCTGAAGTAGTAAAAAAAATGAAGTCTACTGCTGATAATATTTCATTGTGCTTTTACTAGATTATCTGGGGCAAGAAGCTAGAAATTGTGGAATGTTTAAAATACCACATTTTTAGAAGCTTTTTTATTATAAGCAAGGTATATACATGGTTAAATTAACTTCAAAATGCTTAAATTTTAGGGAGCAGGATGATAATGAAGCTGTATAAAAAACAGATACTGAAAATAAGATCCTTAAGAACAGGAATTTTACATTTTGGTTTTGTATCTTTCATAGCATTTAGCAATGTGCTAAGCACATAGTAGGTGATCATTAAGTCCTTGTTTAATTAATCCATAAAAGTGCAATCAAGAAGTGTACATAACCCCAGCCAGATGGCTCGGTTGATTGTAGCATCGTCGCATACACCAAAAAGGTTGGCGGTTCAATCCTGGTCAGGGTGCCTACAGGAGGCAACCAATTGATGCTTCTCTCTCACATTGATGTTTCTCTTTTTCTCTCTAAAATCAATAAACATATCCTCTGGTGAGAATTTAAAAAATGACGTCTACATAGCATCAAATTCCAGGTGCCATATTTCATAAGATAGAGAGTAGTGTAGAAAATTTCCCTTGCAGAACTGTCAGTTAAAAATGAAGTATCTTTAAGTAGTTGATGAGACAATTGTACTCTATTACTGTTTTTACATAAATCCCCTTATGGTTAACCTAAGCTCACTAGCAGCAGATCCCTATCATATGCCTCCTACAGCCTTCTCCTATTTGGTTTCCCATTCACGGATTCTAATAACTATTTTATTTAGTATTTACTACATTCCAGGTACTATATCTGTTCCTTACTCTTTGAAAGGGTATAGTCTCATGGCAAAGACCCATGAAGAAAGAGTAACATTCAGTGCTGTTTTGGTTAGACTCCTTTATTTACTGGCACAAAGACTCAGCTCCCACTTCTTCATATGTTAGAGAATTAATATAAGAAGATAAGCACACAACAACCCAGGGAAAGCAGAGTCTCTTGACTTCAGGAACAGCAAGAATTGAAGGGTGGCTCTGGATTCTGGTGGCCCTGGGGAGTTTCAGTCATTTCTGAGTAGTAGCCACGTTCTTACACACTCTCTCCACTTCGCCTCACTCCTTTGACTTACTTGTGGTTTCTACTCACTGAAAACTTTCTCTTCTGAGGGACCAGTCACGATTTTTCTCTACATAATGAATGGGCTTTCAGAATTTGCCCCTGCTTCTAACTTTCTCTCTGTGTTACTCAATTCGAAGTACTTTAAAAGATGATAGAATTGGTTCAGCCCATGTTTTTCAAAGAACCCTGGCTGTCCTTTTACACACTCCTTCTATCCCTAATTCAATCAACTGTGACAAGAGGGTGAGGTCACAGGGTAAACACAGGACTACGAGCGAGCTGTCTGTTCAGCAAAGGCTTCACACAGAAGGAGACATAACATAGGCACTGTGTTCAGATTTAGCCCTGTATGTGTTAGGAGGTTATGGTGCACATATTTCTCTAGTCATAGAGAATTGACCCATGTCTAGGGGTAGTCAGAACATACCCCTTAGGAAAGATGACACCCATGCAGTGGTTATAAGGTTTAGTCAAAGTTAGCTAGGAGAGGAAGGAGTGGGAAGCTAAACTAGTCAGAGAAACCAGCATGCATAAGGAATTGGGGCAGAAAGAAATATGTTTTAGGGACTAAAGCACATATGGTTTCAACTTCCTGGGACTTTAAGAAAGTCCAGCGTGGTGGGAGGTAAGAATTGAGCAGGCAGAATCCGTGTTAGAATTCATAGTGAATATAATGGGAAACCATTGTCATGAGTGTTGGGAAATGACAAGGTCACATTTACGTTTTAGATCCATCATCCTGTGGCAGATGAAAGATGTATAAAAACATGGCAGGACTGGAGGCAGAGACACAAGGTGGGAGGATAGTTCAGGTAAGAGGTGAAAAGAATCCCTACTGCAAATAGGAGTGGAGAGGAGGTAATATGTCAAAGAAATATTACTTGAATAGAATCAGCTGTATACGTGGTATCTCTAAGATGTGGTGAGTGATGGGGGAGAAATGCTGGTGTTTCAGTTTGGCCAAGTTAGTTGGTGGATGGTGGTGTCACAGTGACTTGGGTAAGAAACAAAGAAGAGTAGCTCTGGGGAAGAGGCATGGGAGAGAGCTGACGCAGAAGCTGTTATGTTGGAGGTGCTTGGGAACAAGATATAAAAGGAGTAAATGACTCAGACTAAAAAGGAGAGAAATGGTATTTTAATCAATGAGGTGGCCCATCTAGCTTTTCTTTATATGACTGAGAAAAAGTATAGTTAGAAGTTGAATGGGTGGGGCAGGTGCAAAGAAGGAAAATCAAGAACTCCTCTAGAAAGGGATATAGATTTAGTCTCCCAATCACAGATGAACACACCGTCTGTAAACCCAGTAAACCACATGCTTCTAACCTAAGGCCTTGCTGGAGCTTCAGTAAAAGGCATTCCTTTTGACCCTAATGATGTAGTAAGAGGGTTAACTAACAGGGAAGGGTAGTTTGGGACATAAAGCACTTCATTCATTATTTGAACAAATAACTACTATGTGGTATTCTAAAAAATTTAGAAGGCAAAAATTGCTTACTGCCTGCAAATGACTTTGATAAACTGGAGAATTACTTAGGAATTACTCAAATTGGAGCACCTAATGTATGCAATATGCAAATATTTATATGGTATTCCCTCTACCTTTATGGATAAAACAATGAATTTTAGAGCTACAATGAAAGGAATTAAAGTTCACACACTCTGACACCTTATTTTTAAGGTGCATAGGTAGAAAACAGTTAAACAGTGACTACTTGAGGTAGCTGAAACTAGACTCCAGAACTGCATCATTCTAACCTACTTAAAGTCTTTCCGGCTTGCTTTATTTACTTAGTTGCTGCCATGGTGATAAACAAAATACACTTCAGAGAAAGGATCCAGAATGATCTCATGTTAAAGATAAGTCTGAAAGGCGATTTGAATGTCTTCTTTATCATCCAAAGGGGCAGTATCAAAATCCATTAAGACCCAAACCATTCGAAGTTACTTCAAAACAAGAAGCAGCAGTTAGAGGAATGAGAGAACTTGCTCCAGTCAAAGGTGTTTCAGCAGGGAAGTGGTGCCAGTGAGATGTGTGCTCGGAGCTCCTTTCCTGAAGACTAAACAAAACAAAATGAAACACACACAAAATACTACGCATCTGCTCAGAATGACTTCCATTCGGATCCCCTCCTGCCCACCCCCCCCCAATACCGAAAAGAATGAGAGGGGCAGGTTCTCCAACTTCTCAAGGTGCCTTTTGCTCCCCAGATTTGGCAGCCTTAGGCTCTTTAGTTGTATTTCAGTTCAGTAAGTTCTCCATCTGCTTCTTTTAATTCGTTTGCTACTGTAGTACATTTAAGCATCAGCAGATGGGGCCCTTGGTTCCTTTGAAGAATGTCAGGCTTAAATTTTGTTAATGGCTGTGGTCCGCATGAAATTCTCTTGTTTTTACAGCGAGTTAAATGTGGACACCCTTTATAGTTCACACACGTTTATTTAATTAAGAAAAATAAAACTCACTCATGACGAGAAATTCCTTTTTTCCTCCTTCCCACTGTCCTATAGAGATAAGTTCGATATGTTTACAAATGGAAAAATGAGTCTAACACAATTCCCAGACAACAGCATCTTCGAAAGGGCAGGAGAAGTCAATATCAAAATTAATCTCATGTCCTAAACCGGGGAAGCTGTTTGGGAGGCTCTCGAAACGAGGGACCACAGGTGACAGACGGGTTGCATCCTAGTCCCCCTGGTTCTGGATTATTTGCTTTCTTCTCTCCCGGATTTCATTTTATGAAGGCATTGTGTGAAGGGGCTGGTGTTTAGCACTCACCAATGATCATTATTCTTTTAAGTGATGTTTGTCGATAGTCCATAAAGGGAACAACCTGTCATCTGGCCCTTGCACCTGTTAAAGTGGGTAAGTTTCAGCTTCTTAAAGGTGAGATCCTTTCTCCTGAGAAATGTAACAGCTCTTGGAGGAAGAAGTGCAGTTTATAGGGCAGAAGGGATGGCAGCATTTGGTCCTTGTGGAGTCCTCTCATAATTTTCTGCCCAGCTTTTCAACGTGACCTTGCTCTGGGAATTAATCACTGTTTCTCCCGGGCCCCCCAAAATGGATGACCCTGAATTTGATTTTTGGCAAAGTACCATGAGATACCCAGAGCAAAAATGTCCCCTCTGTGCAAAGCTTGATTATGTAAATATTTATTTCAACGTGCTTACTGCATCTTTGATTAGTGGGATATAATTGATGGACTGAAGACATCTTCTTCGTGTAATTAATATTTGTGCTGTAAATAAGTTCTTATACTTGGACAGATCTTAAGAGCAGATTTAAAACATAGTAAGACTAAGGATAGATCCCTGATGGAAGAGATAAAATCAGGCCTCCTTTTTGTCATTTTTCTGAGTTTAAACAAATCAGGCTGTTTTCCAACATTATTGACACCTCTTTAGAACTGATGTTTTAGCTCGAAAGACCGCCTATATATTTTAAGGTACATTACAGATCACAGTCATTTCCAAATTCACGTCTTAAAAAGCTCATAAATCTGTGAGAATGAAGTGTCTTCATTGATAACCTTCACTATATTTTTATGAATTTGCCATCTAATGTGGCAAATTGGGACGCAGTTTGCAGATAGCGGACTTACGGAGTTTACACTGATGAAACTAATGGATGACTTCTGGGGAGCAGTGATGTTTGCCTGTGGTTAGCCTGAAGCACATTTTAGGGAGGAATTGTTCATTACTTCCCTCCTTTGTGCTGACATGCTAAGTGATATATACAGAAATTGTGTGCGCTACTTGTGCCCTAGTCGGAAGAACTGCTTGTGGGCAAATTTCATTAGTACTTGATTAGTCCTTGTGCTAATTAAGCCGGGCACAATTTTGCTTCCAGTTGCAGTATGATGAGTTAAGGCTGGACTGGAAATGTGGCCCTAAATGCATATGTTGGAAGCCCAGAAAGCCCACATAATCCCACAGAGAATTCGCACTTGACTCCCCCATCAAGGGTCTGCAAACGTGGAACAGAGCACTCCATTTCCAGTGCAATTTGAGTTCACCCAGATATGTGATATGCTAATGTTTAGATTAAGCAGATGGCAAGGAAGGCAGTTGTTAGTTGAGGATTGTTTTTCCCTTTCTGCATATTATTTTCAAACAAACAGCTTAAGAGGTAAGTTACTCTACCTCCTCCCTTTGCTTCCCTTTGAATTAAAAAAAAAAATCAGTAGAAATCCCTGGTCCCAATATTATCATCCTATGTGCCCAAGTACACCCATCTTATTTGGGATGTGGTATAAGAGTAGTTTCCACTGTTTGGTGAGCTTTTCCCGTATTTATGTCATTTCAAAGAAAAGGGAGATAGGGCCTGGCAGAGGCAAGGAAAGGAGAGGAGGTGAATTTGGAAACAAAAACTGCTTGGAACAGAACAGATGTTATGCCTCCATCTACATCTCTAATTTCTCCTCAGGGCTTGGCAATACTGGCCCTGATTCCCCAACTTTCTGTGGTCCTCTTCCTTCTTTTCCTGCCTTCTCCAAAACCTTTTTTCACCCATACTAACTTCCCTTGCAATTTGGGGTTTTCCATATTAGTTTTTTACATACAGTATGATGTATGATGTGACATGTTGGTAACTTCGTACAGAAAGCTTAGTTGCCCTCCAAGCTTGCCCGGCCTCTCCCAAATGAAAAGGTGGGGTTTTAAATATCAGCTTCTATCATTTATAGAATTATAAAATTTTAGAGCTAGCGTTGGACATCATTTCATCACACTGCATTTATATTTTTAGTAAGAGATTTTCTTGAAACTTTGGAGTGGCAAGAAAAGATAAAGACATAGAGGTTGAATGAGAGAGAGAGAGAGAGAGAGAGAGAGAGAGAGAAAGAGAGAGAGAGAGAAGTAAAGTTTTGGAAGTTATGTTTTTATTGTGCATTATTAATGTAATTCCCTTTGGGATTTCTTCAGAGACTGCAAGAAATATTTAACTGCTTTTCAATTAGGTTTGAATACTAGACTGATTTTTTTTTGAATGCAACTCTTGGCTAAGGTGCTCTCCAGGGAAGCTTGGCTCAGTTAAGTGAACAAATCTACAAATCTACATTCACTTGTATTGGCTTCTCTCTCCTTCTCTTACCTGAGGAGGTGTCCCTCTCAGCCAAGATTGGTCCCCTCATTGGTCTATGGAACTTATTCCCTTCCTGCATTCTCAATAACAATTCTCAATTCTTATTCCCTGCCCTTTTCTGCCTTGTCAACCTTTCTTTCTCTATTAGATTACTCCTTTTGGCCTACAAATATGGGGTATACAAGATGCCTAGACCATGCATGCCCCTTCTAATATCACCCCCATTTCTTTACTTCCCTTTTTAGTAATGATTTTCAAGAGTATTGTCTATACAGGTTGTCTTCAGTTTCTTATATCCTATTTATTCTAACCCACTCTAATCTGGCTTTTAATTCCTTTAATTCATTGAAACTACCCTTGATAATGCAATCAAGTTTCTTGGTGATGACATATGCAGCTCATATCTTTCTGTCTTTTTAGCAGCAGTCTACAGCAGAGCAGGGATCCACATTGTGAAAAACTTTCTCCTCTCAGAGTTTACATGATGTCACATTCCCCTTGTTTTCTCCAACATCTCTGGTTCTTTCTCTTATTCTACCTTTTGGTCAGAAACCAATGTCTATTTTGTTCACCACAGTCGTCTAATGCCTAATAATGAATGTGGTATATAGTAGGCTTTCAGAAACTATTGGATGAAGGATTTAAATTAAATAGTTTCAGTTCAACGAGCATCATGATTTTCCCTCTAGAGATGAGCTGTGCAATGTGGTAGTCACTAGCCATATGTGGTTATTTAAATTTAAATTGATTAAAAGTAAATAAAATGAAAAATTCAGTTCTTTAGTCACACTGGCCACATTTTACATATACAATAGCCACATATGACTAGTGGGTACCATATTGGACAGTGTAGCTTTTTAGAACACTTTATCTTTGCTAAAAGTAAATTTAAGTGCAGTTTCTGGAGCTGAGCCATAGAAGTTATAAAGTCATATAGAAATGGGCAAATCATTGGATGATTTTTCTCTATAGTTTTACAAAACAGAACAAATGCTCTACTAGGACAGAGATATTGTAGCCATTATGATGTAGGAAATTGAATTATCTTAGTTAAGTGCAAGGGATTGGTGATGAACACACTTGAATACTAGTCCTACCATATCATTTGACAGCTGTATGGTCAACTGTAAGAGTTCCATTCATTTTGTCCCCTTTGCACCTCATCTTTCTTACCTGTAAAATGGGGTTAATAGAGGCATCTCTCTCATAGTGTTGTTGTAGAGATGAAAAAGACTGATGTATACAAAGTCCTTAGCATTGTTCCTGGCGCAAAGTGAGAGCTCAATAAATGACAGCTAATATCAATATTGTTGTTATATAATTATTCAGGATATGTGCACACATCTGTTCTTCCATTCCTTCCATGCTAGTGTCTTTTTTTTAAAAAGAAAACATCCTGAAAGTGAGTCTGTTGCAGAAGACCAAAGAAAAACCAAGCAAAGCTTTTAGAGAAAAGGAGTTACACTGTTTAATACTCTGGCGGACTCAGCGGAATAACTTCCCAAATCTGAGTAAAGTAACATGCAAGGGGCTTCTCTTTTATATCTTTTTGGGGTCTTTGTCCCACAAATATGGATTATGCTTCTGGTCCTTTTCGTAGGCTTTGCAACAAGGCCCCCAGGTGTTGGGGGTCTCCAGGTCATATCTGATGGTCTGGCCTGGCATCAGCATTAATAACCTTCCCACTCTAGGGCAGTGCACTGTTCATAGTTTTATGGCTTCTGTGTTTAGATAACAGGTTCCATAAGACCAGTTTCTAGGAAAGAGGTAGTGACTTAACTATAGATTATCAAGAATGTATACTGGGCTTGCTGACACAGACTCAGATTGCTAGCCACCCCAAAAATATCAGGGTTACATTGGAATTAGCCCTTTTTAGCCTTCTCAAGTCAGGGGTCACACACACTAGACAGATTTATCAGGAGAACAGGATTGGAATGAAAGAGTCTTGAAGAGTAGAATTTACCTGGCAAAGTTCACTACAGAAAGGATGGAGTCCGATAGGACCATACATTTTCAGCTTGAATCTTTGCATCCACCATGACCACAACTCAGGAAGGTGGTTGGTGCAGCTTCCACCAGGAGTCCACAGGCTCCTTCCAAGCGACATTGTCAGAGACATGTTCGCTTTGGGCTGGCAGCACAAGGAAATGCTGCTGTTTGTCCCAGCTGGGACAAACCCATGATAGACATCATGGGTTGGCCATTGCTCCTGCTGCAGATCCTATGCATTTCTTTTTAAAGGTATTGTCCAATCAGTGCCCTGTAACATGTGGATAACTGCCCACAATTTGTTATTTCCATCCCAAGAATGCTGGAGAGTGAACCAGCCTGTCTCTGCAGGGACTGACAGTCTCTGAAGAGGCACTTCTGCAAGTACTTGTCACTTGCAGTTTGGCATTTCTGACGTACTGTGCCCCGTAAGCATGAATTTGGAAGTTCCTTTAGGAAAGATTTACACTTCACAAAATTGTAGAATAGGTCTGATTACCATTTGTAGTCTCAGATTCAGATTTTCTTTCTTATGAGCTACTTATTCAGCCCAGATCAGCAGCAGTTTCCATGAAGGGAATTGGTTTGCCAGGTTTAAACATAGCAAGTGGCTCTGACACACCTGTTTAGGGATTTACTAATTTCACAAGTGAAGTAATTTGAGCAAATCACATGTGAAACCCTGTTTTTTAACACCCATTAGTAGCAGGAGCCCTGACTGCCTCTGTCCGTACCCTCCGCAGCACCAGACCCAGCTGCTATTAGTAGATTCCACTAATGAGCTGCTGCATTTTTAAAAGTTCTTAAGGCCAGCTTTTTATAAATTAGAGTGTTGCAATTCACTGTGATATCTACTGGCAACAGAAGATTGATTCAGTTTTGTATTCTTTTGTTCTGTTCAGATATGAACGTAGATGCCTAATGTCCCCATTTCTAGCAGTCCCAGAACCTTCCTCATCTCTGTGCCTGCTTAGTTCACTGGGTTAAGACTTGAAATCAGTGGGTCCTTCAGCCCCTCTCACCTTGCCTGATGGCACCGTCACAGGGGACAGCTGGACATCAGTGTAGGTGATGGCAAACCTTTTCTGAAACTCAGCTCCAAGGCTTAGCCCGCCTCAACATAGATTGGGGCACCATCTTCCTTCATAAATAACAGCATATTTCCTAGGCTTTAACCAGACAAAATTGGGTTTACAATAAAATTACAGGCAGAATTTTGAGCTGGGCAACACAAAAGATAGTTTCCTAAGTGAAAAAAAAAAGAACTTGTAAACCCTTGGCTCTGTATTGCAATATATTTCCATCAATACTCACCTTAAAAAAAGGCAGGGAATTTTATCATTTGAAGCATATGGAATGTTCTTTATATAAACCTTAGAGATTAAAAAGAGACAATGTTTCCCTCTCTAATTGCTGGAATAGCCAATGAAATAGAAGGAAGACTGACAGACTGCAGCCAGCTTCCCATGGGGAATATGTTAAATGCTCCTGACAATGAGAGTGTTAGTTCCAGGGACACAGAGTTAGTTCATTTAAATGATTCTTACTTTGTCTCTCTTGCTTTTGCTTTTCTTCCACAGTTATTTCGTTGTATTTTTCTTGGAGACCCTGTTTCCGACCTTACCAAGTATTTACAATTTCTTTCAAGTGAGATCAAATGGGATTGCACTTCCTGTTTCGTGGGGGTTGGCTCTACCATTGAAAATTATGGGTACCAAGCAGAAAGAATTGGGAAACTAAAAGGAGAGTTCTCCCTTCAGAAGGAAAAGCTGTGTTTCAGTTGAAAACGAAAGACAATGCAGCTGTTTTGAGTAGCTTACATCTTTAGAAATGCTAATGAACGTGATTGAATTTCACTGAAAATGGGGCTGAACAGTTCAAGTCAAAAAGAAAAAGCAATTTTGAGGAAGTAAGATCAGTGAGAGACAAAGATCTTATTTACAGTAACTTTATCCTAAGATCTCCATTTGTCCTGCTCCTAATTAAAAAATATAAAAAGCAAAAATACTCACCTAAACTTTTGGCTCTTGTTAGTTTTCTCTAAATGTCTTTCTTGGGAAGAGTATCATGACCAAATAGTAATAAGTTCAGAAAACTTGGTGTCAGATTTTGCTAACCCACCTTTGTTTGGTTAAATAGGGTGTGTGAACTTAAGAAACAATACAAGCAGGCAAAAGGAGGTCCTTGCCCCTACTGAAGGACTGGCGATAATGCTAACTTGAACCTTGAGATCAGTGGAGCCATGTAATCACCTAGGATTACAGTTATTATTCTTTGTTATACATGGATTTTTTTTTACATGGATTTTTAAGGATGACAATTAATTTACCCATCTAGGCGATAGCACTCCATTTTTTATTTTTTATTTTTAGGGATTTGGAGGGAAGTCTTAGATGTCTATAAACAGTAAACTTAGCCAGTTTGGGATTGCTCCTTCCTGCAAAGCTGCTCATGGTGAGAAGGCTAAAAGGCTAATTCCAATGTAACCCTGATGTTTGGGGGGGGGGGCAGGCTAGCAATCTGAATCTGTGCCAGTAACCTCATGTACATTCTTGATAACCTATAATTAAGTCACTGTCCCTTTCTCCACAATCTGGTCTTGCAAGACCTGTTACCTAAATGCTCACAGTTTACAGAGGCCATAAACCATGAACAATACGCAACCCCCAGAAGGGGTTATCAGCGCTGCCACCAGGCCAGGCCTTTAGATGTGGTCTCACAGACCCTACCCCAACACGTGGGGCTTTTTGCAAAGCCCATGAAAGGTCCGGAAGTCTCATCCCATATTTGGGGGACAAAGAAACCAAAGGGGATAAAAGAAGAGCTTTCACCATATTGGTTTGCTCAGACTTTGGAGGCAACTCCTCTGAGACTGCTAGTGTAATAAAGCTGTGTAACTCCATTTCTCTAAGTGTTGCTTGGGTTTGTTCAGTCTTCTACGTCAGCTGGGTGGGAAAGAAGTGTCCAAAATAAAAGGTGGCAGGGGTGACAGAATGCAGGGGGCTTGGTAGAAACATCTGATCTTAATGATAACATTGTAATTAGCTAATTATTAGTAATAGGAAAGAAGCAAAGGGAAGGCCAAGCATGACAGGCGTGTTCCCTGCAAAACAGTGGGGGAGGGATCCAACAAAGGGAAGATAGATGCATGCCCAGTAAAGTTGGGATGACACAGGGAAGGTACTTGTTTGTCAGTCACACCTGGGGACAGCCATGGTTGGCCAGAATGGGAGTGGCCATGACAAGGGAGCAGATATTGGGGATATATAATTTCCTGAACAAAAAAGTTTGCTCTCTTGGCAAGTGTGGCTCATGGCTCACACTTGGATTCTTGGCATTCTCCTGTGTGGCCCATGCCATGTGGACCCATACACACAATGGACTAATGGACCACAACTAGCCTGATGCTGTACTGGCATCTGCTCCAACATGGAACAGAAACTCTAGACACTGGCTTTGAATTTAGCTCTACTGAAACCCCAGCTACACTTCTATGACTGGATTAAGGGAAATTGGATTTTGGAAATTAGGGATGTAACTCCATGGTAATAAAGCTTCCTACCATGTTGAATTCTCCCATGCTAGTCTAAGAGAATTCCTTTTCTCAGGACATCACAAGGACTGGAATCCCACCAGCAACAGGGGAAGACAAGGCATGTTTTTCTCCGGTGACATTAACATAACTCAAACCCATCTCCCTGACTTCCTGTCCCACCATTTTCTTTCAGGCATACTTTCTTTGTCCTTTTCTTTATCTTTTCGATTATTGAAATCAGTTTAGAGTCAGCAAAATAAAATGCAGAGCTAAAGAAGGAGGAATTGCTTGCATTGACTGTTCTCATGGTGGTAGGAATTTTTGTCTGTTTTTAGATGTTTTGTCACTGCTGGGACTTCGACACTTAGAATAGTGCCTGGCCCTCAGTAAAGCTTTGTAAAGGAATACAAAATAAATCTGGCTGGTAACTTCTTGCATCACCTTTATCCTGCCATTGGGGTCCAGCTGGAGTGCTGTAGCCAGAAAAAAACCCTGGCTTTGAGGATGGCATGGCCTCCTTGAGCCTGCACATGAAGAGAGCTCAGTGAATATTGAAGGAAAGAAGCAAGAAAGGGAAGAAGTCACATTTAGGGTCAAGCAAGTTGACATCAATCTACTTATTTTGGTGATAACTTCAGAAAGATAATTGAGGTATTGGGGATGAGCATGTTATTACACCCTAAACATTAAATATATAAGATACTCCCCACAATTTGGACAAATGTGTTTCTTAAAAATAGGTACAGCTTTATCTGCTTTGAATGATTGGACTGTAATTGTCTCTTTGAATATACTAGCATTTTGTCTTTTGGTAGCCCTGTGAGGCAAAGTATAGTTGTATTAAAAGATGAGAATACTTTTTTTATTGAATTTATTGTGTGACATTGGTAAAAAAAATTATAGAGGTTTCAGGTGTACAATTCTATAATACACCATCTGTATATCATATTGTGTGTTCACCAGCCCAAGTCAAGTCTCCTTCCATCATCATTTATCCCCCTTTTGCTCACTTTTACCTCCCCACCCTCCTTTTCCTCTGGTAATCACCATACTGTTGTCTGAGAAATGCAAATTATCAGAGAAATGCAAGTCATCAGAGAAATGCAAATTAAAACCACAATGAGATAACACTTCACACCTGTCAGAATGGCTTTCATTGTTAAATCAATAAACAACAAGTGTTGGTGAGGACGTGGAGAAAAGGGAACTCTTGTGCACTGTTGGTGGGAATGCAGACTGGTGCAGTCACTGTGGAAAGCAATATGGAGTTACCTCAAAAAATTAAAAATGGAACTTCCCTAGGACCCAGTGATCCCACCTCTGGAAATATATCTGAAGAAACTCAAAACACTAATTCAAAAGAATATATGCATCCCTAAATTCATTGCAGCATTATTTACAATAGCCAAGATTTGGAAGCATCCCAAGTGCCCATCAGTAGATGAGTAGATAAAGCTGTGGTATATTTACATAATGAAATACTACTCAGCTATAAAAAAAAAAAGAAATATTACCTTTTGTGACAGTATGGATGGACCTGGAGAGTATTATGCTAAGTGAAAATAGCCAGTCAAAGAAAGACAAGTACCATATAATTTCTCTTAAATGTGAAATCTAATGAAGAAAATAAGCGAACAAATAAAATAGAAACAGGCTCATAGATACAAAGAACAGACTGACAGCTGTCAGAGGGAAAGGGGTTTGGGGGCTAGATGGGAAAGGTGAAGTGATTAAGAAAAAATAAAACACACAACCAGACACACACACAAAACCCTCACAGTCACAGAATATGAGAATATTGAAGAAGATCCTTGGAGGAATTTCTTAGGATACGTAGAGATATAACGTTTTTCCACTTTACACTAAAACTTAATTTGAGGAAATTTAAACTAAAATTCACATGCAATGATATTTGGGAATGTAGACTCCCTGCCCACGAGAAGTTGTTTCCACTCACTGAACAAACACATGAGAGTCTACTCAGTTATAAAACACATTGTGATAGACCAAAGGAGAGAGGAAATGCCTCCGGAGTGATTCTCACTGTGCTTTATACTGCATCTGAAAATCCTTGCAGCCTATAGATTCTGTGCTGTGAGGAGGCCTGGTTACTTTCATCAATGACTGTGATGTTTGAAGGGGTTCAAACAATCCCCCCAAGATGTACTACTTTGTTATGTGGATTATTTTGAGCTGAAGACAATTGAGACCCTATGGCTCAAGAGAACTTTAGTCTTTCCCTTAAAGAGTTTAAATTGTGGCCTTGCCCATAATAAGATTTATCGCAGAAACAACTTTTTGCGGCCTATGAATAGGGCAGGACACACTTCTATTACTGAACATCTGCTCTCCTTATCATCCTATAAGTGAGCTGCCACCCTATGAATCTCCAAGGTGTCTGACCTCATTCCTGAGCTCACAATGTCATATATTCCTCATATTACCATCTAGTCTCTGAACTGCTCATGTATGTGAGGCTGCTAATTCTTTCATGTATGTGGGGTTCTCATATGTATGTATATAATTAATTTGCTTACTTTCCCTTAATAATCCCTTTCATATTTATGTGAATATTAGAATAGCTGAAAAAATATAGAAGAGTAGAGGAAAATTTCTTCCTCTGCCACATGGTGCAATTGGGGACGTGTGCTCTACAGCGGCATGAGTGGCCTAGTTGAGTGAGGTTGTACTTGGAGAGTAGATTTAAAATTCCATGTGCCCTTGCCAAAATGAAGACATGAGGGAATCGGAGAGGCCAAAATCAGTGGAAAAGGTAGAGCACCTGGGAAACAGATAGATCTAGGCACGGCTTGCCTGTATCTGTGTGTGAATCTGTCTGGAAAGATCCACCAGGCAAAGGGGTATGGTCAACAGGAAGCAGGTGGGCAATTCAGCAAGCATGCCAGTGGGGCAGAGCAAGAACAGAGGAATCTCAGAATAAGCCTCCTTAACAGAGAGGGACTGTGAAGAGAAATGCCTTGGTGTGGGTCCAAATTGGGGCTTCTCTCTTCAAGGACAAAATAATAGGATAATTGTAGATAATATAGAGTGGGGTTTCATCCAGTGCAGGAAAACAAAATGTAAAGCAAACAAAGACTCCTAATACATTTCAAGAATCCTATTGGTCTGTTATACAAGTTTTGGCTTTCTTACCTGCTGAGAGTAATTTAGTCCTAACTGTTTTTGGGTTGGATTGATTAAGTGGAGTGGTGAAGAGAAGATTGAAGAGGGCAGGAATGTTTTATGTACGAAAAGAATTTTAGAGAAAGGGAGCCTCAGCTCCAGAAATAGATGTTATTTCACTAGAGGACAAAGCATGTTGAATTTAGGCATGAAAAATAGGCAGGGTAGTCAGGTTATTTTTGTTTTTCATTTTGCCTTTAGTAATGACAGTGGCCATTGTAATACACGAAGGTAAAAACAACAACAATTCAGCAGTTAGAAATGCTGGGTTAGGGATCCCTGAAGGGATTATGATCTCCTATCTCTAGCCATCTTTAAGAACACAACTCTTGCCTTAGGTATTGTTTTATGAAGCACATAGAAACTCCTACCTAATGTCATCTAGGCATTCTTTACAACCCTGTGATTGTTGTGAATTACATTTTTTTTTGGGGGGGAGGGGAAGACACCGAAACCAGAGATAATTGAGTTTGAGCAACAACATGGGTGAAAGACAAGGTCAAGGCTGGGACAACAGAACCCAATAGCAGGGTCTAAGGGTCTGCCTGATATACCTACTGTGATGATACTGATCACCCACACACACCTGCCTGAGTGAGGCTCTGGTGCTGGCTACATCTCACTGGACAGAAAGCAAGGAGGAGTGTATTATGTAATGATCTCATCTACACTTGATTTTAATGTCCTAGACAGTCAAGGGAAATGCCCTAACATTTGTATCTATCATTGGACGTGAACAGGTTCTGCCTAACCTCTGAAAGCCAAACCTGAGAGGTCACCAGGCTTTGCTGTATTCAGCGGCCTTTGGAAAGCTACCATGGTGTCTGGAGCTGCTGCCCACCTTTTCCAATATAAATGAAAAGTCACAAAGCTTTGTCACTTCTCCCCATGTGTTAAAGAGTTGCAAAAAGCCATTTTGAGTTCACTTTCTTTAAAGACTCCCTTTTATTATTCACATTGAAGTTGTCAATTCACAAAAAGGCTTGTTAGAAATGGATCAATTTATGGCAAGATTGTTGATTGACAGGAAAAAGTTTGTTATGTATGAATTTGACATCACAACCGTGCATAGCCAATTTTCCTACTAACAGCTTCTTTCTGAAAGAATTCTTCCAGCCGCATTGCATAAACAGCTGTTGGAAACACCTCTGCATCGATCAATTGTAATAGTTTATTAAAGTGGTACCTGGCAACATGTCTGTGTCGTTAAAGGCTTGCTCATTACCAAACCCCATTTTTCAGGAGTTTATTACTCAAGCTTTTCAAATCATATCAAACTCAAACCTCACATGTGAACACTCACTGTAGGCATTGTTTCTTTTGTTAGTGAAGGTTCCTAAGCAGGGGCCTCATTTCTTACAAAATGGCATTTCTGTTAGAGTACTCTGGTTGATTCTGCATCAGATATTTGAAAAAAGTTTCTTTTTTTATGTGATCTTTTTTCCCCCCTCTGAAAACGAGTTTCTAAATGCTTCTACCTTTTTTCCTCTAGAAATAAATATTTATAAGAGATGCCCTAATTATCATAAGGACGCTCTTATGATTTTTTAGATTATACTTTCATGTAGTCGTACCTTATTTGGAAACTTATCTTGATCATTTAGATGCTTGTCATTTTTCTTCCTCTGTTCCTTTCTACTTCCCTTTCCGCACAGAACAAAGCCCTCCTTGACTTACTTTCCTCTTTGTTTTTGAATTGAATGGCACCTCTCCTTTCTTAAAGGCTGTGCTGATAGCAGGTAAGAAGATGGGCTTACTATTGAGACTCCGATGGATGGAAGTGCCAGCTCTTTTACATGCCATGTGATTCTAGGCAAGTTATTTTGCATATGTAATTCCCTGTTTCTGTTTCCTCATCTAAAAAATAGGGACAACAATAGTACCAATTTCTTAGGATTGTTTTCAGATCTAAATGAACTAATATTTGTACCAGGCTTACCACAGTGCTTGGAATATAGTGAGAGCTTAATAGATGGTGGCTGCTGCCTTCCTCCTGTATAGCTGGATAGAATTAGTGAATGGCACTAATTCTTCTGCATCCTTGGGTTCCTTTCCCGACTTCTTCTGAGGTCAGGGTACATTTTCTTACATTTTGATATCCCTTAACTCCTCCATAGGCTACTGGCAGCTCTTTTTTGGCAGCCTCAGTGGCAATGATGCCTCCTGTCCCAATCCTGATATACACTGGAGCTTCCTCACAGGGGGTAGAGGAAGAAGGTGCATAATGAACTGTGATTCTCTTAGCCTGGATAAGCCCCAGAGCATATGAAGAGCTAAAGGAGCCAGCTGTCTCCCCAGTAAGTCCTGGTTCTGCCAAGCCTCACTGATTGCTGAGGAGGAAGCAAAGAGGAAACGCTGGTGCTGGGAGGAGTGGGGAAGGCATTTACCTCCCTCCCCCTCAAGATTAGCAAGTTATTGGTTCAAGCAAATTGTGAGGATTGAATGAGCTAATGAATGCTTTGAAATCCATTGAGAAAGATTCTATTAAATTCCATTGTATTAGTTGTCATTTTTAATCTCTTGTATAGTGGGCCCTTGAACAGGATGGGAGCAAACTTTCTTGGCGGTGATTTAGAATCCTTGAACTGACTTCCAGATCATACTCGCACACTGCATGCAAAGCACTGGCTGGCTTCCTTCGAAATGATCAGCCATCCACAGCTGGATTCCTTACAAAAAAAAGCAAAAAAAAAAAAAGCTGATGTCACAAATGTTGCTGGTGAAAAAGAATCATGTAGAATGTCTTTCTTTTCTTTCCCCTTTTTAAAGTTTATTAAAGATGAGTGTTCTCTGCAGCTTAGCTTAACTTATTATTTTCCCAGATACTTAAGAGGCAATATTCATAGCAAAGAAAGCAATTTTTGCAGCCCAAAGGCAGTATTTTTCCTCTGTCCTCACAAAAGTGTTGCTATGTATGTTAGGTATAGAGAGTACATCACCCTCCTTTCTTTGGAAAATGTTCCTTTTGCTGCTGGTGAAAATGAAAATTCTCTTAATACACATGAAAATTTTCATGGGAATATGGTTTTGTTTCTGAAAAATATTACAAAGTAGAAATTGAAAATGTCATGACATATTTTCAAAATTACCAAAAATGTTCATGTGAAACAGCAGGCAGATTTTGGAATTGCCATGAAAACCATGTGATGTCCAAAATGACAATTTTGGACATTGTTGCTTAAGAACATACACCGGAGATTCTTTTTTTTTTTCTATTTTATTTTCATGAGAATCAAACTTCAAACATATAGAACTAATCAAACCAGACAGTTTTCAGCCATTGCTTCAGTGTGGGCAGTAATGACAGTGGAGGGATCTTATTTAAAAGTGCTGGTAATTCATGAATTCTGCTATTTTGATACTATTTGGTGATATGCTGTCTTGTGATGGCATTCCCCACAGTGACAAAGGCTGGGAAATTAGTGGGATTTGACATTATTCCAAAAAGCGCTCAGGAAGTAATACATTTTCTGAGATGAGGTAGGTGTAGAGAGTGGCATTTTTCAAAGGCAAAATGGTACCCCTATGATTATGAATCCCATTGGAGAAGTTGGGGGGAAATAATGGCTAATCAGTGTATATATCCATTTCATCCCCTTTAGCTTGGTGGATAGTACCATGTTTAAGTAGTTGCTAATGGAATCCCCAGTTGAGGTCATCTCCAAGTCTTCTGCTGAATGAAATAATTACATTTGTAATTTTGGGGCACATTCTATTTTCATGACTATTTGAAGATATCCCAAAAGGCAGCACTGGGAGGTATTTGGACCAAGAATGATTGACAGTGTCTGTAAGTGCTTATTATGTCAAGGCTTCAGCTCGTCGATTGATGGGAAATGATGTATAATAAATTAGAATGATCACACATCATTTCCCATCGATTGAAATGCCAAATCCTTGACGGAGTAATGAGTTATGGCCAATACCACTCACTGTCTTAGGGAGAGATTGATTGCATATCCTTTCATCAATGTGATCAAACAACTAAGAAATCCTAAGTACATATCTAGCGCCCAAATTTTACCTATGTGCCAGAGCAGAACATGAAGTTAGTGTTGCCTGGGTGAGTGTTGCATAATGCCATGTGGGTATTGGAGTGAGGGTATTCTTCATCATGTGATGCAGTGAGAACCTCACTCCCTGAAGAAATACAGATGCATCTTAATTGCAGAGAAACCCAAATGACGCACCATTGGCCACCCTAGTTACAGCACAACAAAATAGGAATGCTCCCAGGTCTCTTCTCAAAAGCAAAAGGAGGAAGTTGACAGCAAGCACAATGGAACAAATGTCTAGTATGCTCACGTACCAGTGGGTGGATGTTTTTTCCTTTTTTTCTTGTGTAACTTATTCTCAGAATAATATGCTTTTTAAGTAATTTCAGTGGGTGAGACCAATTCATGTTCCTCTGTGGTAAGAAAAACAGTTCCTTTTTATCTTATGATTAAATACCCAAAATCACCAGCTGTAAAAAATTTTTATTTATTTAGATAGCCAACCTGTCTGTTTTCCTCAGTGGAGGCGGGAGAGCTGGAATGGGTGATAAAATTCACATTCTTTGCTCCGCATGCAATGACTATTTTTAAGGCCTTTTGGGGATTGTTATGTCTTCATAGGCATTTTAAAGCTAAAATACATAAAGGCTCTTTAAAATTTTATTAATTTGACAAATGTTTTTTTGAGCAGCCACTATGTACAAAACATTGTGATAACTTTAAAATATATTATTGGTAAACAATCCAATGTGAAAATTCTATCTCAGTTAAGAAACAATAAAAAAGCTTTCATGCTTAGGAAGCATAAACTATTTCCCAGCTTTCTATATAACGTCAAGCATTTGATTTCTTCATAGTGTACAGGCCACTAGACTGGAAGCCCAATGAAGGTAAGGAATAATGCCTGTCTTATTAACTGCTGTATACTCAAAGCCTAGAAAAAGTCCTGACATATTTCAGGCATTCAGAAAATATTCTTAATGAATAAATGAATAGATGAGGTGTTTGGAATTATAGATCCTTTTCAAAGCAGGTGACTTAATCAGAATTTTTAGAAATTTCACTTTACAATCTTTTATCCTGTGGTAGAATTATAGTGACCATTAGGGTTATCTTCAACATGGTTACATCAAATTTAGTCTTTGAAAGAGGACAGGTAGAACTAACATGTAGAAATAGGCAGCTAGAACTAACATGTAATGATTCCCTGTAAAGGTAAGCACTCTCGCAGGTGTTTTACACATATTGTCTTACAACCCCGTGACATAGGTATCATTCTCATTATACAAAAGTGGGACCCAAGATTCCTGAGAGATTAAGTAATATTCCAAAATGTATACAGGTATTGTGTAGAACTGCCAAGAGTCCAACCAAACTGAAATCTACTGCTAACCTATTCTTGGGGAACCAGACTTCCATGTCACTCTACAGTCTTTTATCCTGTGGTAGAATTATAATCCTGTAGGATTATCTTCAACATGGTTACATCAAATTTATTTCTTGAAAGAGGACAGGAGGAAATAGGCAGATAGAATTAACATGTAATGATTCCCTGTAAAGGTAGGCACCCTCGCAGGTGTTTTACACATATTGTCTTACAACCCTGTGACATAGGTATCATTCTCATTATACAGACGTGAGACCCAAGATTCCTGAGAGATTAAGTAACAATCCAAAATGTACACAGGTATTGTGTAGAACTGCTAAGAGTCCAACCAAACACAAGTCTACTTCTAACCTATTCTTGGGGAACCAGACTTCCATGTCACTCTCAGATAAGCACCCAGAGCATCAGGGTAGAATTATGGCTTGAGGATTCCAGTGAGAGAATCAAGATATCACTGTTCCATGGTAGGAGGATAGAGGTAATGCAGGATCCATAGTCTCTTGTCCTTGCAAGGGATACAGAGAAGCTACAACTATGTCTCCGTCACTGAATTAAAAAGTAGATAGGATTAATGACTACCCCAATAGATATCTCAGCTGTCAGGAAGCCAAAACATCACAAGCACAATGCTTAACTCTCAATACCACTTACTCACGTAGTCAGAAAAGAATGATTGAGTATTTACTTGATTCACAATTTATTCTATAGCTACTGTAGATGAATAATATGTTCCCTCCTTGTAGCAGTCTGTAAACAAGTATTTATAAGGTGGTAATGTAAGTGCTAGTGGAGGTAAGTGCGGAGTGCTGTGGGAGAGCAGGATTGGAGCAAGTGAATTTGTGTTTGGGCTGGGAGCAGAGTGGAAGGAGTAGGGAAGAGCTTGTGGCTAAGCTGGCGTTTGAACACACGCTGAGAGGGAAAAGAGGGGTTGGGTCCCCAGAGAGGCAAGGAGGGAAGGGTTCCAGACAGAGGTAATAGAATGTACAAAGGAACCATGACATATTTAGCAAACTGCATGCCATGTTTAGGAAATCGCAAAATGTACATTCAAATTTATGTGAGTACTTATATCTTTTCTGGAAAAACAGAATTAGTTTGGGTCTATCGGGCTAAAATAAGCAGACTCTAAAATGACACAATAATATTGGTACTCATAACAGTCATTCCACATCCTCACACAACTGAGTCAGTCACAGCTAGTAATTGGCATAGATAGAAACAGCTGAGATAAGGTTATCTGGACCATTGTCATTAATTCCTTAGGGATTTAAAAAGGTGATGTCTTTAGTAATATTTACATCAGGTTATAAAGTGCACTGAGGTTTAAGAATGGAGTCATTGCAATGAAGAAGGACAAGGTCAATTTCATTGGCTTCCTCCTCTTATTCAGACAAGTAAAATACTGTAACAAAACACTATCTTATCAGATAAGCACAATGCAAGGCAACA
Source organism: Myotis brandtii (assembly GCF_000412655.1). NCBI lineage: Eukaryota > Metazoa > Chordata > Mammalia > Chiroptera > Vespertilionidae > Myotis > Myotis brandtii. The sequence goes on from NW_005371694.1 coordinate 717,326, forward strand.
GGAAAACACCCACAGAAAGATGATCTGCACCAAAGCAGACAGAGACCATTCCCACACACCAGGATTCTCAACAGGTCATCCTAGGGCAGCAGGTCACCACTGTGAATTCACTGGCAGGTGAATTCCTGATTTTCTTCTCAGGAAACCTAATCCCAGTAGAATTTGCAATATAATTTATATTGAATTGATTATACAAGCAATCCCTAACTTTGAGCAGAGTTGAACTGTGCTTATGTAAACTTACTTGTTTGTATTTAAAACACATTTTCCTAAAGAATGCATGTGCAACGTTTGGGTTCAGAGGCTGCCTATCAAGGCCCTTTTGCACGCATTTGGGAACCTGAAGTACGGATAGTGATGGAAAATTATTTTTTCAACTAGATCTATTGCACCCTGCATTGTTTCTATAAGAAAATGTACCTGAGTTACACATCTGAATACTGGAACAACCTTCCTCAGCAGTGATGTTTCCCCTGGCAAGGCTTTCTTTTTATTGTGCACCCATAGTTCATAAACTCTCCTCACTGTTACATCTGTATAAAATCATGAGGTCATCCTCTTGCTACACATTTCATATTGTTGGAAAAAAGGATAATAACTTACTTGTCGCACACGCTGGTTCTTCCTCTACAATTTATATAAATGGGTTGCTTGTAATACAGAAAACGATTGTGTGGTTATGATGTTAATACACAGGGTCACAGTGATGTGTGTTCTACCATATCTACCCCTAGAATCATTTACTTAGTATATCCACTCAATGTATTCATAGAGGCAGAAATTATAATATGATGTAAATATACATAGTTGCATAAAGGTTTACAATATACAAGGTACTTTCATAACATTGTTCCATGTGATGCTAACAATAACCCTGTGCGTTAGGTGTTGTTATCCCATAAGAGTAACTGAAACTCGGTGATGTGAAGTAATTACACCCAAAGGCTCAACACTATTAAATGAGAAAGCTGTGATTTTTAGGCAGAACTTTTGATGTTCAAGTCCAGTGCTCTGTCTGTGATGTCAGACTGGCGTAGCAAAAATTTATATTGTCAAAAGACTAAAGGTTGAGCACTCAAATCAAGTGAAAGCATTAGTATGTCTTTCTTTTAGAAAATGGAGAATCCTTCTCAGCATTAACTTGGGGTTTCTTTAAGTCTATCCTTATAGAAACAATTGGATTCTCTGCCAAGAAACATTAAGGCTGATTTGACAAGAATGACGAGGCACTTTAAGAGTTGATTGACTGTTAGTTCAAGGCTTTTAGAGCTTTCTAAAATTGCATCAACTATAAGTGAAAGAAATGGAAGCAACTACACAAAGTTTCACAAGAAAGCCTGTGACATAAACAACAAATGGCAGGAAGGTCAAATATGTGTATATTTATCCAACAATTCTCTGATTGTTATAATGTACAAGTTCATTTGGTCCTTCCACAACTTCCTCTGGTCCTCCCACTCAGGAACCCTTTGAGGTCTAAACTGATCATTGAGAAAAAAATTATTTTGTGTTAACTGAAGCACTTTCAGAAGACTTATTTAGCTAAGTCTCTTGTTGAGATATGTGTTTGCACTTCTATATTGAAACTTCCAATCTCAGGCAAATTGACCCTCCTGTCACCATATCAATAGGGTGTGGCAACACCGGAAACCAAGGAAAACAGATCTTTGAAGTTGAGAGCATCTCAGCTGAAATCTGCAAGGTAAGTGGTAGAAACTTCCACTATGAATCTTACTTCTTTGAGGATCCATGGTGACAAGAATTATTTCAAAATTGTTGTAATTTTTAAGAAAAAAAGATAAGGTAGATTTTTCTCTCCATCTCTTTTCCCAAGAACACATCGAACTACAGTGTGGGTTAGCATAACTAACAGAGGTTTTCACTGCTCTCCTGTTAAAGAAAGGAAAGCATACAAATTAACAAACATAAGCTTTTATATATAGCTTTATTTAATCTCATAAAACTCTGGCTTTAAACTAATTTTTTAAAGGACACTCAACTATGGAATTTTCCTAATCTTTGCATTTAATTAATGGTAATTTATATTAGGATATTCTCTATCCCTTTTAGAAATAAAATTCTAACAAGAATGTTATCATATAATCCTCATATTACTGCAATAATAAAAAGCTATTGACAATCTTAGTGTTAAAAAAATAACCAAGCTCAGGGTTAAGGAAATAACCTCTAAGAAGATGGTCAACCATTTAAATTGTCTGACCTATAGGTAAGCCCACACTGATTTCCAAGTTATACTATATTCATGATGCTAAGAATTTGGTGGTATGAAAACAGAATTTTTAACTGCCCTTATTGAGAGAAAAGAAAATGTGACTCGTGCTTAAGGTGTAGAAGACTAATTGTACATGAATAAGCCATATTATATTAACCAATTGTGACAATTGAAATCAATGGTGATATTCTATATCTTTCTAAATATTTTCTGTCTTCACCTACAATCACCTCAGCATGTTTAGAATCCAACTATAAATGTTCAAACTTCAATAACCTAAAAATGTAAATGTTTAAAGTTCTTATCTATCAGTCATTTGAAATTTCTCCTCTATGGTCTGATGCAACTACGAGGTAGGTCAGGGTATTACAAAGCTGTACTATTGACATTTGGGGCCGGATAATTCTTTCTTGTGTAGGGCTGTACTATGCATTGTAGGATGTTCAGCAGAATCTTGGCTTCTACCCAATAGATACCAGTCATTCCTTCTTCTAAGATGTTACAACTGAAAATGTCTCCCATTATTGCCAAATGTGCCTTGAGTGGGTGGGGCAAAGTCATGCCTGATTTAGAACTACTCAGGTTGAAACATAGACTTCTAGGGTTTCACTCCTTTTTAGCTTATGAAGACATTAAACTTTAAGGTGAGCAGACTTAATGACATATGTTAGATCACACAAATGATTAGAAGCAGAGGTGGAACCCAAACCCAGATCATATTTTATTATTATTTTTTATTATATATTTTTTTATTGATTTCAGAGAGGAAGGGAGGAGAGAGAGATAGAAACATCAACGATGAGAGAGAATCATTGATGGGCTGCCTCCTGCACACCCCCTACTGGGGATCGAGCCCGCAACCCAGGCATGTGTCCTTGGCCGGAATTGAACCTGGAACCCTTCAGTCCACAGGCTGACGCTCTATCCACTGAGCCAAGCTGGCTAGGGCCAAACCCAGATCTTATTATTCCCATAGTGTTCTTCCCGCTGCAGCACATTATATTTGAACTAGGGGCCCAGTGCATGAATTCATGCACCTTGAAAGGAACTGTGGGCCGCGAGGTTGGGGTAGGCACAGGGGTGGGTCTTGGCCCATCCTCTGCACCTCTGCCCAGCCCTTCTTGCCGCGGCCCCCCGGTACCCTGTCTGCCGGCAGTCCCGCTCCCGCTGCTGCTCCATGTGCGGACGGCACCAGCCCCACTCTCACCCACTGACGGTGTGGAGCAATTGGGGCCAGCACCAGCAGTGGGTGCGAGTGGCAGCTGCTGCCCCAATTGCCCCTCACGAGCAGGGGAGGTGGAGAAGCCCTCAGGGGTGATCACGGCCAGCAGCTGCTGCTCTCACACGCTCATGGCACCAAGTGATTGGGACCGGCGCCCGGCACCAACAGCAGGTGCAAGCAGCGGCTTCAGTGCCGGCTACAGGTGTGAGCAGGGCCGGCACTGGCAGTGGGTGTGAGTGCCGGGAAGAACCGTGGTGCACAGGAGCAAAGAATTTTCAGTAACCACCAGAGGCTTGCTCCAAAGACAGCAACCAGTGCCCTGCCTTGGTCTGGCATCCCTGCTCATCTGCTCCACCATCCTGCCGCTGCCAAAGCCCGCCATGTTCAGTACACGCCCCCCTGGTGGTCAGCGCACATCATAGCAACCAGTTGTTTGGTTGTTCGGTTGTTCTGGTTGTTCCGCCATTCAGTCTATTTGCATATTAGCCTTTTATTACATAGGATATTGCTTATAGAAGGAATATTCCACTGACCCATAGACATTAAATTTATTATCTAAGAACATCCTAGGAGCTTTGAGATCATGGCCATCTAACTTGAGTCAAAAAGAACACTATTTATATGATTGAAATAGAAATATTTAAAAAGCTATATTTGCTGTTAGGGTTCAACCTTGCACATACTTTGGGTGATGATAACCAAATAATATCAAATTATTCATAGTATGTATGAAGTAATTGCAATGAGATCAGTCTGTGTGAATTTCTTGTCTTCTGCCACCTTATTTGAAGCAGGAATTTTTGTAAATGTCCTGACAATTTAATATTTTATAACTAAGTATAGAAAAAAATGTGTCTAGTAGGAACAATAAACTGAATTAACAATATTTCATGCCAGGAAATATGTGCATAAACTGTGACAGTGGCTGCCACCTTGGATTGGTCCCATTGGCCATCTCCAGTCCATCAAGGCAATAACGGAAACCATTCTCCTCCTCTATTGAGAGATTGCCAAGAAAGTGCACTGCTACACAACCAGCTGTTTGAGGAACTGAAGAGGATGAAAAGAGGGTGAAAACAGATGGGATATATTTTGCATTGCCTACTAGATATGAATATGTACATATGATATATTAGGGCATCTCTCCCACACATGTCTTTCTCTTGGCACATTATGTTAACCATTCATCACTTCCATATATTAACTTTATCTAAAAGCTATGTATGCCCTTTGTTTTTTAGACTCAACCCCTTCTTTATTCAATTTTTTACTGAGCCATTTATTTAAAAACTTGTTAATTTTTCGTAAGACATTTTGTAACTTATGCTGCATGGAAAATGCTTTGTGTGAAGGGTACATTTGTTTGAAACAAAGTTTATGGTTTATGACTTGCTAACAATCCTACTAGGCTTCAATATAGGGAGGATTCTAGATAGTTAAAGGTAGTTAAAATTGTCAAAGTGCCAGACCGAGTATAAAAGTTTTAAAAGTAATTTTTAAAATTTGATGTGTAAGAAATATATATTAATTTTTGTTGAGATAGAAAAAATAGAAAGAGAAAAATAAGTAAATAATAAACAAATCTATCTATATAAAACCCTGATATGCAAATCGACAGAATGGTGGAACGACTGGTAGAATGACTGGTCGCTATGACATGCACTTACCACCAGGGGGCAGACGCTCAATGCAGGAGCTGCCCCAAGCCCTCAGGCCTGACAGGTAGCAGTGGCAGGGGAGGGCGGGGCCAGTGAGCGGGTAGCGCCAGGCCAGCCAAAGTTGGTGTGAGGGGGGGGCAGCGAGTGGGTGGCGCCAGGCCAAGGTGGGTGCGAGTGGGGGCCCTGATCACCCCACCCGTCACCCCACAGATTGGCCCTGATCGCTGGCCAGATCTAGGGACCCTACCTATGCGTACATATGTTTATATGTATGCATATGTAGACATTTGGGGTTATATGGTAAATACCTTTTTTTTTACTGTGTTAATTAGGTTTTCATGTCCTTAATTATTCACAAATATATTATAATTGTATAACAATACCCAAATTTATTTTATTCTTCTTCATTTTCCTGTTATTGAACTTGTTTCCAACTTTGTTTAGATATTTTAGTATAAAATAAAATACGATATAATAAAATGATAATTAATGATATAACTGCTTTTCTATCTCTATGTTTTCCTGGTTTATTATTTCCTATATCTCAAATGCTTGCTCAAAGGCCATAAACATTTATAGACTCTTGATAGATATTGCTAGTTAGCTCTCCAAATAGATTTTTCAATTTAAATTTCCACCAGAAATATGGGAAGAGATTTTTAATGTAAACAAGAAATTTAATTGCTGAATAGGACTTAACATTTAGGAATGCAAGCATTTCTTCATTTGAGAACTTCCACCCCTTTGGCAGTCTATATATTTTTGTTAGATTTTTTATCTTTTCAAATTTATTTTCTTTTATAAAAATATGCTTTTAATTGATTTTAGAGTGAGAAAAAGGGAGAGGGAGAGAGATAGAGAAACATCAATCAGCTGCCTCCTGCACATCCCCTACTGGGGATCCAGCCTATATTTGGACATGCACCCTGACAGGGAATCCCACCAGTGACCTCTCAGTGCATGGGATGACACTCGACCAGCTGAGCCACACTGGCCAGGGCTGTTTGTTTTTTTACATTAACTGCTTTTAATAATGAGTAGACATAGATAAAAATGAAAAGAATTTGCTATGGGCTACCAAATAATAACAAAATCATTAAAGATATATAAAATACTAAATATGAGAGGATGTTAGATATCATTGAGTTCAACTTTCTCTTTTATTCAAAATTTGGCCATTTAGTAAGCAACTATTGTATGCCACCTCTAAAATCTATTTGGGAAGACAAGAAAAGTGCATAATTGACTGTAATACAATTCCATATACACTAAAAAAAATAATAGTCAAAATGCAATGAAACATATGGTTGTGGGGGAATGTTTAACTTTTCTCTGGAGGATGGAGCCAGAAAAAACTTTGCAGAAGAGATCATTCCTTAAAAATGATTTTTTTTTTCAGAAGAGGGAAAAAAGACTTTCTGGGACTGAGGATCATTAAAGAGATGCAAGAAAATGAAATTATACAACTTGCTCAGACAATACTGGCAGTAAGGTATGACCGGAACATAGAAGACTGTAGATGCAGTGTTAATGTCAATGTTTTAATGCCATGTTAAAAAGTTTTGACTTATTCTGTAGTCAAACACTAGTCATTGAAGAGTTTTGAGCAGGGACATAATTCTTTCTGTATTTGTATCCTGGTTAGGAGAGACTGGAGATAAGATGGTGACTATCAGTGTTGTCCAAATTAGATAAGAGCTTAAACCATATGAAGTGGCAGAAAGACTACATATGAGGTGGCAGAGTAAAGTGTATATCCAGTCCTACCAATCAATCAACAAATATTGATTGAGCACACACTAGGTTTCAGTACTCTCAGTGTTGGGCATTCAGAGAATAGCAAATAAGTTCTCTCCTATGGAGCTTCCATTTCTTTAAGAGAATTAAGGAATAAACAAGTTACTAAGTATTAAAGACCCCCAATCATGATGAACACTATGGTCAGGGCACCATGAGAATAAGGGGAGAGAGTCTTCTTGGTTAGGATGACATACAAGATGCCACATGAAGTATGAGAGAAGCCAGCCATCTGAAGCGCCAGAGTTCCCTCACTTACAGAGGGGATGGGAAGTGAGAAGCCTTGCAGTAAAGAACTTGAACCAGTAACTAATTGGAAAGGCTATATAGTGGAAGGGCCATATAGCCTTTAGAGTCAGAGGCCCTTGACTACAAATCCAAGCTCTGCTCCTTACCCTTCTAAGCCTCAGCTTCCTCTATAAAATGAGAATACCAATGCACATATTATAGGATTATTGCAAAGATTATATAAAACACTACATGTAAAATGTAGCACAATGACTTCAGATAGTACAAACTCAATGGAAAGTAGTTGCTATCACCACTGTGACCATTATCATCACCATCATCAGGATTAGGGATGAATTGGGCCCTTCAAGTTTTTATTTTAGGTGACCGAGAAGTGAGACAGGCACGCAGAATAGGAGTATTTTGTGGTCTTTAGATAGTGAATCTGTTTTGAGGGAGCTATTGGAAATCCAGTGGAAATTTGGATCTAGAGGTCCGGACAGAGGTGAGCATATAAATCACTGGCTTTGCCCAATAAAGGTATATAAAAATCAAGGTGACAAAACTGGGAATTTAGCCTTTCATAAAGGTAATCATCTCTTTTTTTTTAGAAATAATCTTTTGAAAAAAAATTTCTCTTAATGATTTGAAACATACCTCCAATTTACATTCACTCGCCCTGGGGTCAAACTTTCTGGAAATACTCAGGATAAGAATGATTACTTCCAAATCATAGCCTTTCAAATAAATATATGAAAAAAGTATGTTTGAATCCCCAGTCTTCTTCTAGGAGACATGATCACAAGTATTTTAATCTTTCCTCAGACATTGGGGGTTTTATATCCTCTCATCATTCTAATTGCTTTTTGGATGCAATTTACTTTGTTTTTGCCTAGAACTAACACGATATTCAAAATGTGATTTGAACACCTAATTAGTTTCAACATATTATTTTTGTCTGTCAAGTCCTTTATGATCTTAATTCTGTCATGTAGAGTATTAGGGAATTCTTCCAACTTTGTGTCATATATTAATTTGATGAGTATGATTTATAAATCTTTAGCCAGGTATTGAACTATTCCTGCTGGTGACTAGTAGTAGATGTGAAACCCTTGGTTTCACATGAGAATGGCAAGTTGTTGAGCTTGAAAGTTAGGCTTTAAAAGGTTGAGAGAAAGTGACCATGAAAAAGCCAAAAGGAACTAAAATAGAAGATGGAATAAAAACTACTTGATATGGAGGGTGGAAGCTATAAAATCTTGGATATTTTTGGTGGGACTTATATGGAATCACCCCTATAATTCTCCTTACTGTTGTTGTTGATGATGATGATAATGACGATGGTGATGGTAATAATAAAAATAATATTAATAGATCAATGGGCACTTATCTTGTGTCAGACACAATGATAAGTGCTGAAACTCACTTAATTCTCACAAAAACTTCAGGAGGAAGCAGTATTATTATTTTAATCCCCCTTTTTTTCAAGTGAGGAAATTGAGCTTCAGAGTAATTAAGTAATGTGCCCAGAGCCACACAATTAGAAAATGAATGAATCTTAAATTTGAATCCAGGCAGTATTATATAAAAGACACTATAGTATACTGCTTCACTGTATGACTATTAATTATTACTTTTTAGTCTATGTCACTTTCTATACCAGTTACCTTTATTTTAAGGTGTTTTTTTTCACAAATGAATACATATATTATTACTGGATACATAAAAGTGATTAGAAAACAAAGCTAAGTTAGGATGATTCTGAGCAGCGGGTTAGGCTCACTCACTAGCTAAGTTATTCTTCTGACACACCAGTCTCACAATAAACATGAGCAAAAATTTAAAAAATGCAATGACATGAATCTTCAGAATGTCCTGAATAGTGAAAAATTAATATGTAAATACCAAAGAATGAATGTCTCCATTTTTGGAAGGAAAACAGAATAGATTCAAGTTACAAAGACTTTGCCTTATAAGATTCTTCTTAATCCTTATATTTATGCATTATGGTTTGGATTGCTGAGGCCTAGGTCCTCCAATGGCCATCAAACTCAGACAGGGGATATAACCAAGGAACAAATATTCTATTTGATTGTATTAATAGAGTCCAAGAAACACTCAATATGTACTCAAAGATTTAGTGTTTAAATGGATCTATTGACATGTTTAAATAAATTAACTCACAAAATTTATAAGCATTTTTTATAAAAATAAATTGGAGAAATCAGAAACTTTTATGAATATGGGCAATGCCACTTTGCTACATAAATAATCAAATGTATACATACCTTTTAAATGTCAGTAGTTAAATTAGAGAAACTTTTTCAAGATGTTTTCATATGGATACCCTATGTAGTTGAACAAAATGAGAAGCAAGTGATGATCCAGTGCTCTAAAAAAATAAAAATTAAACCTCTGCTGAACTGAAGAGAATGACATTCAAAGTGGACATATAAAAGCTTCTAGGTAGAATTTAAATAACTTCATTATTTTACCTTTTTTTTTTTCAAACCACCCTAAATAATCTGACTATACTGTGGACCCATCACTTGACCAACTTTCTATGTAATTAAAATCATATGCCTTCAAATCTATTGGTAGGAAGAATGCCTTTAAGACTCCTTCCTATTCCTAGCTTTATCTTTTTATACTTGTGTAACTTAAAAATGACCCGGCAGAAGTTTTTTATTTTCTTTAAATTGCTTTGCCAAGTTTCAGCTTTGAGCACATTTTTATGACTGATTTATTAAACCTGAAAACTAGAAGTTTATAATGGAAATTCTCTTAAAGCCTTAACTCTAGCATTGCTAGCAGGTACTCTGAAGAATGGGAACACTGATGGGTACTCAGCGGAGGCATTTCTAGAACACCACTTACAGAATTTGGTCACGTGTTCATTTATTTATTTTTAGGTGAATAATCTTCAACCATTCTAGCAGGAATTCTTGTTCTGTTGACAGAAAGGAAGCGCATAGTCGTCTGGCTATGAATCATACCTTCTGTTGTCATTATTAATTTTAAGGACACATTCAAAGGAGCTTCCTCTACAACATTGCATGCTGGGAAAAGAAAAAATAATAATAATATGGGCTTATCTTTGAGGCTGACTGAGGAGATTTATTGCAAATAAAATGACTCCAAATTGACTAGGGAGATTTATTGGAAATGAAATTATTAGAAATCCCTATTCCTTTTTAAGATATTTAGAAATTATACCTAAGTGGAACATTTTTGCTTTAGTTTCAGAAATACAAACTTCTGGCATTGCTCATCATTAGAATTTCCCCCCGAAGGCTTTGGCTTTATTAGCAGCTTAAGAGTATATTTAGCACTGTCATATGTGGAAACTCTTCACTCTGTTAAACTAATATGGGATAAAATGTCTTTTTTTACAGTGTTGCTCATTCATTATATAAAAATGAAAGCAACTACTTCAGTGTGGATCCAGAGCGACTAACTATTTTTATGACAAAAGAGGGGTGACAATACATATCCCGTAGGCACACGAGAGTATTATATAAGAGTCATTAGTATAATTGATATCCATAGAAAGAGTGTTTTATCCAACATGATTAAAATGTGCAATACATTATGTAGGTTCCAGCGTTCCAGCTGCTATGTTGTAATCTTTCCTTTGATAGATATCTAGTGAAAAATAAAATTATCCTCGTTAAAAAGATAATCTTCTACGACTTAAGGCTGTGAGACTGAGACAGTTGCATGCCACGTTCTTCAACCATTTACATGTGATTTTGGCTGTGTGTTGTGTTTTGTTGTGGATTCCTCAACCACAGAGAGACAAGTAGAAAAGGTCACTTAACGTAAGATTTCTTTCCTGATGGACTAGGAAAAAGCCTGGGTTCTAATTCTATGCTTATGTCCAAGTCTCCATTTTGGGACCACCTTTAAATGCCCACAGTAGCGGTCCATACACAAAAATGAATCATGGAGCCCCAAATTTTAAATTGGTTTCAAGTTTGAGTAACTTCTGAAAGGCAAATGACTCAGTTATTTTTAAAGGGTGTTTCTACACACAACACATGCATTGATTGATTGATTCATTCATTCCTTTTAGGAGTGTTTATTGATTACCTACTCTGAACTAAGAGCTTAGCCAGGTGCTAGGGACCAATAGAACCACAAGCCCATGGATTTCATTTTAAATAGCGAGTCAAAGAAGGAAACACAGGAGGTTATCAAGCAAGCCTTGTTTTTCCTGTTCAGTCCTCAGAACCACCATTATTGAAGCATAGAGCTAGCACAGCAGATAACATTGTGTGTACAGAGCAGTCATCTCGAAGAATTGAAAGCAGGGTATATACACTACTACCCCAGTGTACACTAGTGTCTCTGAGTTACTGTCATTTTTTTCCCTTTTACATATATATGTGATAATAGCGATGTTAAAAGCTGTGAAAAGGTCACAGGCAACATATCCAAGTAAGTAAAGTCAGTGGCTAAAGAAGCAATATGTCTGATTCTTAATTATGTGCCCTTTCTGCTGGGGCAGCGATTTTCAATTGGTGTACCTCAAGAATTTTGAAAACATGCAATACCTGCCCTGGCCATCATCACTCAGTGGTGAGAGCATCAGCCTTCGCACCAAAAGGTCTCAGGTTTGATTCTTGGTCTAGGGCAGTGGTCGGCAAACTGCGGCTCGCGAGCCACATGAGGCTCTTTGGCCCCTTGAGTGTGGCTCTTCCACAAAATACCATATGCGGGAGCGCACGTACAGTGCGATTGAAACTTCGTGGCCCATGTGCAGAAGTCGGTTTTCGGCCTGGGTGAGTCTATTTTGAAGAAGTGGCCTTAGAAGAAGTGGGGGGTGTCGGTTGGGCGACGGGATACGCAGCGCGGGGGAGGTACATTGTTTTGAGGTACGTTCCCTGAGGTCGACCCCTTCCAACTCTCCAATCCACACTCGTCTATCTGAAACAAGTGTACAAGATGAGTGTGGATGGGAGAGATTGAGGATGTTTTTAGCAAAGGCCAGCTTAGGAGTACCCTAATTAAGTTAATAACAATGTACCTACCTATAGTTTAAGTTTAAAAAATTTGGCTCTCAAAAGAAATTTCAATCGCTGTACTGTTGATATTTGGCTCTGTTGACTAATAAGTTTGCCGACCACTGGTCTAGGGAACATACTTGGGTTGCCAGTTCCCCACCCCTGGTTGGGGCCTGTATGGGAAGCAACCAATTAATGTCTCTCACTCTCTCTCTCTTCTTCTCTCTCTTCCACTCTTTCTGAAAAAGCAATGGCAAAAATATCCTCAGGTGAGGATTAACAACCACTCTCTCTTACCCCTCCCTTCCCCGCCCCCCACTCCCACACAAACAAAAAACCAAAAACCCAAACATGCAATAGCTGACTCTTTAGTCAGGGACATTGACCTCATCCCTTAGATTGTCAAATAAAAAAATGACAACAGCCAACACAACAATAGCTGTTCAGTGTGAATGAATCACAATTATACCTTTCTTTTTTTTTTTTTG
>NW_005371694.1:729971-745266 GCF_000412655.1 Myotis brandtii
TATTTATGCCGAACTTTATTAATTAGTTTATATGTGCCATGAGACGAAAAAAGTTGAAAATTTCTATGCTAGGGCAAAGAAGTATGTTGGAAGCTTGATAATCAGAAGTTCCACTTTCTTCTTTTCAACTGTTCTACAGTATTGTGAAGAGACACAAATGAAATAAAATATGTGAAACTACTTTGTAAACAAGCCATAAAATGCTTCATAGGTTTTGACGCCATTTTAATTTTTGCTCACTACCTTTTGTAAGTTGCAGGCCTTATCTATAAATAGGGGATATAGCCTTGCTGCCATCTAAGCTACAAATGCGCTTCCAGTGCACGAGATAGCAACTGGTTTTTAGGATCCTAGATCTCAAGAAATATTGAAATGATAAATAACTTAAATTTATATGAGTGAATTGCTCAGTAATTATGTGATCTTGTCAGTTTTTGATACTAAAGTATAATAGTAAGACATCAATGTTTGAGAAGGTAAACTAAAAATAAGAAAAAATATTAGAGCAACCACATACCTAGGTCAAAACTTTATAGGATGAAATAAATGGACCAAAATATGTATCAGGGATATTGATTTTTCTTTACCTGCTGTTCATTTGCCTGTACATGATTAAAAGTTTTTATTTGTGAATAAGATAGTAATGACATGGTATTATATTTCTTTTGCTTCCCAAGATGGTCAGATTCCATTAAGTTGCTGGTTGCCATTATTACTTCCACATTCTCCCCCCACTTCTCATATCTTATTCTTTCCACAATGCTAGAATAGTTTGCTGGTTCACTCACCCGCTGACTCCAGGCCCACTCCAGCCTTCTCTCTCCTCAACTTTTCCTTCTGATAGTGTCTCTGTCATTTGTAGTCCCGAAACAGAGTAACTTGTCTTCCCTACCAGTATTCTGAAAAGTGACTTTATCCCATCTATTATTTCTTCATCATTGTCTCCAGTAATTTTCTGTTATTGCTGTTGTGTGCTGGTCCACATGATGTCTTCTTGCACCTTGAGATTTCCTGGGAGAAGATTTCAGAATTTTCTGCACATCCTCCTTATTACAAAGATTCAGACATGCCTGCGGCCTTGTAAGTTACAGTGATGAGACCGTGGTTCTAACACTACATAAATATTGCTATTATTAGCTAGAGTGATAATAATAGATGGGGATAATAACAAAGACTTGGCATGGTCTTTTCCTCAGAGTTTTCAGTGTTTCCACCAGCACAATTGGCCATATCGTTTAGTATACCAAGAAGATACGAGATCGTTGGGGAGCCATTATCAGCCTCTGTAAGAGCCCTTTCAAATCCAGTGCTTATTGTGTATGTTATGAATAAGAGAGCACAGAAATTATGCATGCGGGGCCAAATCCTCATCTTGCTCTGGACCCCCATGGACCTCTCTTTGAAGTCAATAGGAGCTCAGCAGGGGGTGGAACAAGATGAAAATTTGGAAAAGAAACGTGAAGAAAATGGGATAATTTTCCCTTACCATATCATCATTTGGTGTGCGTTAAATGCTCACACAGTGCCTAACCCCAATTCCTTTTTACTTTAGTCTCAATAAAATTGCATGACAGACTTTTTGTGTGCCTCTGTGTATATTCTGTAGGTCATTTTCAATAGGAAGAGAATTGGATAACTTCAATTACTCTCCGGTAAGCTGTTATTATTGAACTGAGCCCGAAAGTGCTTTATTTTCAATAAAAAAATTCATATAATACAACTTTCATGCAAATGCAGGTGCTATAGGTTTTCAAAGATTTTCCTAAAAGGACATTTTTCACTGGCCCAAATGATTAACAACTCTTTTTTGTGCCCTTGTTTTCATTCAACTAATTCTTAAAATTATTTTGTGTATTGTGGGAAGCCTAAACAAAGGTGTGCTCTCCCAGGAAAACATGGTTTGAAATCAACAATGCAATGTTTGTCTCTGCGTTCTAATACCCACCCGCCTCTCAGGATGTGAATTGTTTTGTACACACAATGGCAAATGAATGTCCAGACTGGAACTTTGAAAGAAAAACAAAAAACAATGTGCCTAGGAGCTTGATGCCACACCTTCTACATCCGAGGGGATGTCACCCTTTGTCAAACTGGCCCCTGCCTTTTGAATAGGGCCCACCCTTAGGAACTTGACTTTCAAGATAAAACTCACCGAGATCTTCACACCATTCTCTCTCAGGAAGAAGAAAAACTCCATCAGCATTTCACACCTGGATGTGTGTTGATGAAACGTCCTGTAACTTAAGACCATTAATATTCATGGGACATCTAACATAATTCATGACGGTCTATGATATATGATAGTAAACAGTATCATTTATACTGGACCTTAAAAATATTGACAAAGACAAGTTCCTAAACACTGATGAAACCTTGTATTTTGTGTTATGATTTCTTGGTTTTTATACTTGGTGCAGTTTTTTCAATTAACTGCTCTGTATTCAGAGCAATTATTCATTTATTATAGTCAGTTTAGATACGGTAAAGATTAGAGGAGTAAAACAAATCATTTTAGTGACACTGGCTAGTGATACATGGTTATTATTCTGATTCTTTATTTATTTATTTTTTATTTGGCTCGTGCATGACAGGATTTATAGCACCTACTTTTGAATGCTAAGTTTTTTCCCTTCCCAGTCTCTATTTTTATGGTTTTAAATAAGCAAAAAAACAGCCATAAGATTTGAACTGCAGTTACCTATCTGATTTATCAAACGATACATACATGTGTAGAAATACTAATTCACACACACACACACACACACATCTTAAAAACATTTTTCGGTCAGTGATAAAATTTTTCTTGGTTATATGAAATAAGAACCTGGTCTTTTTAAAGTGTGAAGATTCCCCGAAGTGTTAAAGACAGAGCTGAATTTATGTAGTGCATAAGCGAGGCATCGATATATGAAGAGTCTCATAAGACATAGCATGTGATTTTGATGCAAGTAAACCAAGGTGAGTACACATCTTAGACTTTTGGAAGGTAATGGTACCGAGCACAGTGCTTTCTGCCAACCTTGCGGTGTAGTGTTCCCAGTGAACCGCAGCGCCTTGCCCTGCCTGGAACGTGCCACTTGGCTTCTAAAGGGGTTTACATGATTTTTAAGAAGTGCCTTAGATTTTGGCAAAGTTTATTTTATGCATTATGCATAAAAGTTGTCATCGAGATTTAACAAAGCATTTTGCACAGAAAGATTAGAAATAAAATCTCTGCACACCGAAATGCTTTGGATGGTTTCATTACATGGTGTGAACTTAAAAAACAGCATGTATCTTACCCCTTTCCCAAATTTTCAAAAGATTAAAAAGCTCCACAGTGAAGAGAACTGTCATGTACAGCGCTAGAGCAGCTGACCAATGCTCCTTGCCCGCCCTCCCCCCCATTTAAGCTAGTATTCTCTTGTTTATTGGTTGTAACAGTAATCATTCCAAATCCAATGGAGCTACAACATTTAGACAAGGAATTTCCAGGTCCAATAATGCATTCCAGGTATTTCTTGTTTGAGAAGTGAGGATATTGAAGGAGACAATCTATTCTATATGTTTGGATTTTAATGTGTAGGCACCTCAGTGAAGTAAAACAGTGTGGGTGAAGAGAGGAGACAATGGTTGGATTTTCAGCTTTAAATGGTCATTTTACAATGTTTTCTATATTTTAACACTAGATTTATGTCAGTTCCTTTCCCTTCCATGTTTTAAATGAAGAATGAATTCCACGGGAGTGAGCAGTACTAGGAAGGAGCTCCTTGTATAACCAAGCTTCTAGGAGGACAACCCTGAAGAATTCTATTTTATTTTATTTTTTAAATATATTTTATTGATTTTTCACAGAGAGGAAGGGAGAAGGATAGAGAGTTAGAAACATCGATGAGAGAGAAACATCGATCAGCCGCCTCCTGCACACTCCCTACTGGGGATGTGCCCGCAACCAAGGTACATGCCCTTGACCGGAATCGAACCTGGGACCCTTGAGTCCGCAGGCCAACGCTCTATCCATTGAGCCAAACCGGTTAGGGCAGAATTCTATTTTAAAAAGGAATATGGAGAAAGAGTAGTATCTTTTTTTAAAAAAAACAAGAAATGGACTAATTACGTCTTGAAACTTGACATGTCTCTTCTGAAATTAAATTGAGTGTCTTGGCTTCTAACTCCTCTCCCTCTGCTCCCATGCTCAAGTCCAGTTGGGGGCGTTCCCCCTATGTGTGTGTCTTTATAAGAACAGCCCACCACTGGCATTATTGAGGCCAGTTCTCATAGCTGCTGGTACGTCAGTCATGCTAACTGACTGGTAGCGTCACATAATGAGATTGAAGTCTCTGCTTTTTATTTCTATTTTGGGGGTGTCATTATTGTGGAATTTAGGGTGCAGACTTTGGAAATCCACTTTTTCTTTAAAGCCACAGCAGTGCAATAGCAAACAAGTGAGAGCAGGACCCACAGAAACCCTGAGATCTTGCTCTTTTCCGGTCATGGGAGTGTCTTAGAAGTGTTTCCGGTAGTAATTTTGTAGTAGTGTCATTGCACATTATTATTATTTTTTGCTCTACAGACTTCAGTGGCTTTTCAGCACTGGAAAAGTTTTAAAAATACATCTATAACTTGCTCTTTTATTTTTGCCTCCTCACTTCCAGAAAAGTTAATTGGAACTGATTGGTTTTATTTGCTGATTTACCAAGTTCCACAAAGCTGGGAATGAATAAAGAAACATTAGCTTTCCACTGTCTGCATTAGTTTTTTAACTCTATTCCTCTCTGCTCGTCTTTTATCCACAAACCATAAAAAAAAGAACACCAATGTATGAATAAGAGGAGAAAATTGAATTGAAGGATCATAATCATAATAATAATGCTTTGCACTTGCATAGATCTTCAAATTTTTTCAAGTATATTCATTTCTACTATAATTGGATTCCCATAACAGCCCTTTAAAATAGGAAGGAAGGAAAAGAACATTTATCGAGTGTGTTCTGTACAAAGTACATTTACCACATTATCTCATTTAATCCTTGCTATGGCGCTGCTGAGGTAAGAATTATTTCTCCCAGTTTGAAGAAGAAACATGAGCTAAAAGTAGGCTTTATCCAGCTAAAGTGGTGAATCCTGGGTTTGAACCTTGCTCTGTGTGGCTCCCAAATGTAGTTCTGTCCACATCACAGATGTCAGTGTGTCATTTTATGGTCATCAAAATTTGAAATACAGATAAGTGATTTGCTTATAGTGATTCAGCTAAGCTAATGCCACCAACCAGGCCTTTTTCATCTGTTTCTTAGGCTTGTATACTTTCCACCCTTCTACCTGTCTCTGATGATCAATCAGAAGTCAATGATGCCTTCCTGACCATGTTGATCACTCAGTTTCTCAGTCTGTGGACCACTCCCTATTGCTATGGGCCCTTTATCAGCCTACTACAGAGATAGCCACAGAGAGACAGAATCAGCAGGGGCGGGGGTGAGAATCAGCTTGGATTATGCTTGTCTTTGCTTCTATGGGCTTATGGATTGCATTATTGCAGGGTGAGTTTTATGTTCAATTTGAGTCAATTTTGCATTGCAGCATAGCATAGCTAATATTTTTTGTGAGTGCTGCCTCTAAAAATGAGATCAATACAATTAAACTTTAAGCCAGTGATTTTAACGTGAATGTCTTAATACCCAGCACCAGAGTTGATATTTTAAATCTGATATATTAGAAAGAATAAATGCGTCAGGAGAGCACTAATGGATAAAGAGTTGAAATCAGGTAAATCTGATTTGGATAATAATCAGCCAGTCAATTAGTCTGTACCATGGGGGCTGGTACAGGATTGTATTTTGTCCGTTTCATGTGCCTCAGAGACGTCATTGGCTATCGCGTTACAATAACACCTTCTGCTATTTAAAGCACGCCACACTGTTATTTCATGCTTGGAGTGCAAGGATGCCAGACCATTTGACTCCTAGTACACTCTTCTTTTTACCTCATAGGAGGCAGGTTTTAAAGGAGCATCTGAAAGGAGAAGGAGGTGAAATGCTGTTGTTTATTAAAAAAAAAACAGTTCCCCATTTTTTCCTGTATCTTTCTTATGCCACAGGGCACCATCCTCCCCCTGCACATTGCTCAGGACCCTCCTTGGCCACGGCCCCTGTTTTCCTTTCCACACATGACTCCCGACTGCTTCAGGCCGGACTTCACCACTTCAGTTTAATAGCTTCCTGCCTGGTCCTTCGCACCCAATTATGCCTGTGAAAGCCAGGCACCTTCTGAAGCCTCGGTAGGCCTCGCTGCCCACGGGAACACATGCCGTGGGCTCTCATGTCTCCAGAACAAAGTAGAGATTCCATGGTCTGGCTTCCAGAGTTCTTATGATCACTGGCATCTTGGGAGAGCAGTAGGGAAACATTCTGAAGGGTTCAGGTCCAGTAGGCTGAAGAGTTCTGCAACGGAAGTGCTTTTACATTGAACATGTTACTTAACCTGTCTAAGCCTCCAATTCCTCACTGTGGTGGGAACAAAGTGAAATGCTGTATGTGAGGCACTCACCACAAGGCCCGCCTTCCTCGGTTGTTATTTACCAATACTCTAATCACATCTCTCTATCCACCATGTTTTGGGTATTAAAAAAGTGATAGATTTTGTGTTAAATCCTTTCATTGTTCTATGTCACTTATTGAGATTATATCATGATTATATTCTGTAATTGATTGTATTATGACCTTTATATAGAAAAAAAGATGGGTTCAGAGAGCGTAAGCAACTTGCCTAAAATCATACAACTAGTTAGTGCCAGAATCCCTACACTAGAGCACCTTTCCATTCATGCCTCTATGCCTTTGCCCACGCACAGCCTACAATGCTTTTGCCCCATTTCTTGTCTATGACCATTTTTCATATGCTTCAAGGCCCAGGTTAGTTGAGAGGTGGAAAAGAGAAGAGGCAGCGGCACAGACAGGAAAGAAAAAGATAATAGAAGTAAACATGGTTGTCAGAGAACCAACAAGATGTGTTGAAGCATTAATTTTGTATGCTTATCTTAATAGCATTTTGAATTAAAGTTGTTTCACAGATATATGTGTTCTTTGAGAATGGTAAACTCTTTGTGGACCCCAGTTTATAATATATTGCTAAATATATTCTGATGCTCACTATATAGAGACTCAGCTCTGTTAGGGCCCATGCAGGAATCCCCTTTCCCAGAACAAGCATCTCAATAGTATGGAATGTCAAGATGTAGGAACATGTTGAGAAGGGAGTTGTTCCTTTGTGTGAAACTAAGATTTATGTTACAAGGGTTCCCTAGTTGGCAGTGGGAGAGGGCCTACCAGCAGGACCGGAGCTGGGAGACTGAGTGCGACTGGGGAGAGGAGGGCAGTGGGGACTGGGGGAGGCATGGAAGGCAGAGTAGGTTTAATTGGCTGTCAGAGGGGCACACAAAGTTGGTGGGTAAGCACCAGAGGGCAGATAGACAATAAATTAAGTAAGACTACAATCATTTAGATGTTTGAATGCTATTCTCATGTGAAAATATTGGAACAACTGGCAGTAAAAAGAACACTAGAGTTAGTTTCTAGTCTCAGCTAGGGTACCATTGGCTTACCACTAACTATGCCTAAGCCTAACTCTCTGTATCTGTACAGTGTGAATATTAGAAGACTGTCCCGGCCTGCTTCACAGGATTATTGTGAAACAGAAGTAGTAGGGATATGTAAGGGGATTGCAATCTGAAAACCAGTTTTATGGTTTTCCATAGTCTTTTTACAGGTGCAAAGAATTGCTCTTCCTATTAATGAAGGATAGGCAACACCATGCCTATGAGTAGCTTCTGGTTGAGTTGTGGCGATATGGCACCCACAGAGTTAAGAAGGAGAGACCATGGGGGCTATAATGGGAATTCATAGGACAGAGAGTTCACTGTAAAGCAAGAATGCTCATTGTTAAAGAAACTTCAAAATGGAAGGTGAGACTGGAGGAACTTTGAAGAATGCATTGTAAGAAAGTTAGAAAAGATTAGCGATGGGCCCCAAGCTGTGAGGAATGTTGGCAGGACAGATATAGCCTAGACTGTTTGAAGTAAAGGGTCCATGTCAGAGCAGTGGGAGGGAGAAGAGGCTGGGGAGGCCTTGGGAATCAGGCCCATGTCTGTGATAAAGCACTGATGTGCAAGGAGCTCACTTCTTCCATGAGCACAGCCTGGAGGCCTCAGCATGGGTCCCCCAAGAAATTTAATTCATTCTCTTCTCCTTTGTTACATTCTCTTGGAATTTTTGTCAGGAGAAAAATTAGTATTATATATTTTCTAAAGCTAGAAGTTAAAGTTCTATCAACTCAGTGTTTTGTACAAAGAAAAAGATGATATGAATATTTGATATGGGGCCAAAAGAGGTCTTACAGATTAAGCATTATGAAAACCTTAAAGTCCTCTGAAAACTAATTTTTGAAGGCCTATTAAATTGTGGTAAGAGTCCTCATTGTTCATATTCTATTGTGATTCTTGAGCTGCAATTTGGAAAAGCACTGGGCAAGGCAATTATACAAATAATAATCATTGGCTCAAGCTTTTTAATGATAAAAAGATGACTTGATTCTCTGAAAAAGTGAACAGGCAACATTTTCTCATTGCTGTTAATTATAATTTAAGACAGACTCAATTTTGTATTAGTCACAGATGTTTCATTTCTCAGTTCATATATAATGTGGTACATGGAATATCTCCAAAGAGATTTTAGAAGTGTTTGCAGTCTTGTCCATCTCTTTACCACTTGGTGTGGTCTTTTCCAAAAATCATGACATTTGGAAAGAAACTTAGAGAAGTTTAGAAGACATTTTCAAGACATTTTGTTTTCAATGATCTCTAAAAATATTCCTATTGAAAGTGAAAATTGGAAACATGTTCTGAAAAACAAAATCAAAATGTATATTGTGTCTTTGGAAAGCCTTGTTTTGGGAGTGGCTAGGCTGTGTTCCAGTTGTGTGGGGGTTGGGGGTGGGGGCACAAATGCACAATTTCTGAATTGATGTTAGCCAGAGAAACCTTTAAGAAGTTCCAGTATTCCTATTGCTATTAAGCAAAAATGTATTTCAAATAATTAGACCAAGCAGCTAGTTTCCAAATGATTCCACTGTGGATTGTTCTAACCAGGGAGAACTTATCAGTAGAACAAATCGTTCGTGAAATTCTGATAGGTTTGGGAATATTCCAAGACATGGCAGGTTTGGAATGCAAACCCTGAATGAGGCTGGAAAACTTTGTTTGTGTCTAAAGATTGTTGAGAATTAAAACTTACTTTTTCATCAGATTAGTCACAAAGACAATTTGAAATACAGTAATACACATATTTTCTGCTATAGTCAAATGATGCTACATGAAAAGTAAAATAGAATTACCATAAGCACATTACAGGGAATTTTTCTTAGATTATATTGACAAAAGTTGGAGTTACATGCTATATGACAAATCTTTTACCAAAAAAAAATGTCATATTGAAAGAATATAAAAAAACATAATCAAATATTTTGCATTTAAGATGAGCATATATAAAATATTTTTGGGTGAAAACAAATATATTTGTGATACCTACAAATAGTTATAATTTCATTATGGGCAGACATGCAAAGTTTTAAAAATATTGTGGTCTAGTGGGGGAGACAGCAACCAGCAAGTAATCAATGAACACAGTGAATTTTTAAGAGTAAGTATCACAAAGAAAATTCTAGGATGATGTGTCACAAAGTGATTTTGGAGGTGGGAGTGGAAGAGTGAGCAGCTTTAACTAGTGGTCAACCCCCTCTGAGGAGCCATTCACACTGATACTGAGAAAGAGCACAGACCTTAAAGGTTTCTCTGACTAACATCAATTCAGAAATTGTGCATTTGCGCCCAATTTCTTACTTTCAATCTTCATATATACATTAACTTTTCCCCAAAAGAAGCCATGTGAATTTGTATATTCAAACTTTGTATGCTAGTATTATGTTATTCACATTATTCTCTGAAATCCATCTGTGATATCTAGGGTCAATGAAGTTTAGGTAGCTAATCCTTAGAATAAAGTTCTTGCAGTTTCTCCAAGATCCTTGAAGTATTTCTTTCCAAAGCTTGAGGGGGAGTAGTTGGACCCATTTGAGTAATTTCTTTAATAATGAATTTTCTTGTGCAAAGTTCTGAATCAGAGTTGGAATGCCTTCCTGGTTGTTGGTTTGTAATCTGGGAATTTCCTGGGAGTTGGGGGGTGGGGGGGGTGTCTGAAACTGGCCCCAGTATTTGGAGGGCAGGGAGAGACCAGAGAAAGACGCAGACCACTCTAGATGGGTGGGTGGCAGCTTTAATAAGCAAGGGAACTTACATATGAGGTTTGTCTTGGTGGCTGCAGGACCAGTAAGTCTTCATACCCACCTGCCAGAATCTTAAAAGTTTCTGTAGAGGCTTTAACAGGGTTCAGTCACATATACCATCTGTATGGTCTCAACAGAACATTACTCCCCGAAGGCTGTGCCTATGAGGTGGCTCCTAGTGTGGGGGTAGAGGGTAGAGAGGACATTCCAAGGACGGGGGGTGGGGGAGGCAAGGAACCTCTGATTGCTTTGTTCCAGCTTGCAGATCACCCAGTGGTCATGAGCTCTCATGATCTCCTCCAAAACTGATACTATTGAAGAAAGACCTGGAAACAGGGGGGAGAGGCAGGGGAAGGAGAAAGGAGCAGGATAAAATATATTTTTCTTAAAAATTAAAATTATTATAGAAGTGATTAAGTGGGAGTTCATTACAATTAAGTGTTTAACAGTTGCGTACCTCTGGTCCAGGAATAACTAGAAAGTGGAAAGCTTTCTTTCCACTTGAGAATGGTATGTTGGTATTGTTTATTGTTTTTTCTTCGGTAGTGAACATCCAGTGTTCCTAGCAAAAACTCTGGGCTGGGATTGGAGGTCTAAATTCCTTTTCTAGTGCTTTTTTGGGGGGGGGGTTGCAATACTTTTTATTACCAGTTTTGCCTCCTTAGATTATAAAATAAAAACAGTGACACTGATTTCTCCTGGGGATAAGCAAGCCTGTATCTGTGAATTTGTCAGAGGAGAAATGGAACCAGTGACAAGGGGGGCTTTGAAGTTCTTTAGTGGAGGCTTTGCTGCCAAGTGGATGAGAATGTAGGGCAATCACATCACTCATTTTAAAAAAAGAAACATGTGCCTCCAACTCCATAACAGGACATTGGAGAACCTGCTTTTCTAAGATAGCAACTCAAGTGTAAAGGCAGGTACAGTTCAAAGTCCAAGAAATAGACCTTCAGCAGGATGCTGAACTTGTGTGGTATCCCGAACCCCACTGATAACCATGAAAGGTATGGTGATTTGGTTTTAGGATGTTCCAAGAGCATAGCCTCTAGGATGGGGTGATATATACAGCTTAGAATCTCAGGGAGGGAGGATGTCAGAGAAGTTTTCCAGGGACCCCCTTCACATCGATTCTCATTTCTCACTAGATCCAGGGTGTGCGTTCTCAGGTCAGGTAAAGTTGGTTTGGAGGCATTGCTGTTCTTACTGCTCAGCTTTGAACAACTTCACATTAAGGTGCTTTCCATTCTCAAGCTGTCTTCCTAGTTTTGTTTAGTGGGAGAAAAAGAAGGGTGTGGAATTACTTTTAGAAGCAATGTTTGCTTTCTCAACATGGAAAAATGACATTTAAAACCATTCTAAATTAATATTTTTTTTCTCAGAAGTTGTATAATATGTTACTATGTAACTTTACAAGATAATTTTGTACTGACTAATTTTAAAACTAATTTTGAACTCTATTGTAGAGCATTTTATTAACCTCAAATTTCTACTTAACAGTACTTTGATATAGCAATTATCTATGGCAACAAAAATGTTGCTTAACAAACAACCTCAAAACCCAAGTGGCACACAACAGTAAATATTTGTTTTTCCTTCTAGGTTTGTGGGATGATCTGAAATGAGACTGATGACATGGCCAGCAACAGGTCGGCTAGGCAGCTATGTTTTGTGACATGTCCTAGGCCTTGGCTGGGAAAATTGGGTTGACTCAGCTCTGCCTTTGCTTGTCTCATCTACTAGTGCGCTAACCTGGAATGTTCACATTATGAAGGCAAAACAAGTGACGAAGCAAAATGTGCAAGTACTTTTTCAAGCTTCTGTTAGTGTTAGGTTTATTCCTGTTTAATTGGTCAAGGAAAATTACATGACTGAACCCAGAGTAAGAGTAGGAGAAGCTATAAAATGGCAGGACAAAGAGTATTGATACCAGAATGTCATTAATTGATGCCACTAACAAAATTTATCTGCCACTTCCACCTCTGGTATAATAATAGTTTTATAAAAATAACTTAGAGAATCATCATGAACTTGAAGGATATTTTTAATGAAAAGCTATATTGGTAATTTTGATGTAAAAACCATTTATCATATTCAATGCTTTATAAATTGCTAACCCTTTGGTAAATATTATGTATTGATCTGATGATGAATATTTGGTCAATCACATAGCATTTTCATAACCAAATCATATGCTAAGGATTTCTATTATATTTGATACTGGTAGGCTCAAGGTTTGAGTAATCATATGGGATTATAAAATTTCCCCTAATTTAATCTTAGCAGCTTGAGAAAAAATTACTTTTTAAACAGAAGAAGTATCACATTTGTGCATACAATGGTTTATGATTACTGAATAAGATCTCAATTAGATGGTTACTCCAGGCACTAATGCTAGTATGACAAAGTGAGGCATTAAAAAGGGGCCAAGGAGAGTAGGACAGTGAGTGGACGATCAAACTGAGAGATGAAAAGTTAAGGTCAAGCTGGATGAGCATTGATATTACTTATGAGGTTTTGTGGTACCGTCCCGCCCCACTTCTCTGCTCCATCTTTGTTTGAGTCTTGTAAACACAGTGCAGTTGGCTTTGAGGACTATGGACAATAATGAGTTATTAATGGGAGTGAGTGTCACGTGAATAACTGCTTCTTTGAAGCTCTCTTCAGGCTGTGGCAACTAGAAGCAGCACAGAAGGAGAAATTGATGGCCCATATTCAGCTTTTGAATAGTAAAGCTTGAAGAGCTTTTAGGTACTGAACAGCTTCAGGAAAGGCAGGATAATGGGACATAATTGTACTGATTATGTAGTTGAGGTATGTTAAAGACTAATCTGTTAATTCTGCTAAACAGTAGCACTTGGTAGTTCCTGTTAATATTTTTAGTAGAGGAACAAGAAATGAGTGTATTGAGTCATATTCAAAAAGATGATCTCTTAAATTGGCTCTAGCACCTTGGTGTTTTCGTGGTTCCAGGAACTTCTCAACATTATCTCATTAATCCTTCCAACATCCCTGCAGCTATGGGTGCCAAATGTTTAGGAATAGGAAGCCTTAGCAAGTAATAACAAGTGACTCGCCTAAGATTATGCCTAAATAAAGCACTAATTTCTCTTCTGTACTAAACCCATCTCAGATTTTTTTTTGTAGTCCACATTATATCAGGAGACTAGAGCCTACTGAGAGAACATCCAGAAGTAATATAAGAAAGAATATATAAACTCTAGCTCATTTCATCCAAGAAACTTTTCCAGATTAAAACTTGTCCTCTGGTAAATAGCAGATGTGAGGATGGAAAATATATTTTTGCTAAAATATGATAGTGATTTGATGTCTCTCTTTGAGTGAAAGCGGTTAGAAGACTGTTCCTTTACATTTTATTGGTTTTGTGTAGTGTCTATAATCTAGATATTCTCTAAGTATAATTTGATAATGGGGAGGAGGGAATGTCTTCCTTTGATTTGCTGAGTTATTTTATTACTTATTAAGTCACTAAATCTTTTTCTTTAAGTCCTCCTTTGTAATATTTAGTTCTCCTGGGTTACATTTTCAACCATCTTAGAATTAGTCATGCCCATGTGGCTTGCTTTAACATACATGATGCATTTAATTTCTGGATGGAAGATTAAGAGCCAGTGTGTGATTCAGCATGTTCTCTCTTTAAGTCTGATGTGGTAGCCAGTAACTTTGAAATAGTGGTTGGGATCCTGAATGACAGCAATGAACAGGTATCTCTGACAATCTGCAATGGCTTTGCAGCATGGGTAAGAAAAATCCCCCACACCACCCCCTACTTTAAGCCACTGATATTTGAAGCTCTTTGTAACATTAGCATAGCTTAGTTACCCTGACTGTCATAAGGATTGGTACCTAAAATTTTGGGTTCTGGTTTAATAAATAATTTAAAATATGTGAGACTGCCTACTTGGTTTGGCTGTGATTGGGTATGTTTGGCAAGGCACTATAAGAAAGACTAATTTATTTTATTTTCTAAAAATTTGGTATATTTGTAAGTAGAAATTAAAAGGAATAGGAAGAACCTAAAAACTCAGACTTGTATGATTGCCTTTCAATCCAAATAGTAAAAGATAAAAAATGAGAAGTTCTTATTGTCATTGCAAGGAGCACACAACAATATTGTTAAACTAGAGGCCCGGTACATGAATTTGTGCATGGGTGGGGTCTGGCCGGCCACCCCATGAGGGCTGATCAAGGTTGGGCTGGCAGCAGGGAGGGGACACAGGAGGTTTGCCGGCTGGCTGCGCCCTTGATCAGGGTGAGGGGGGGCCAATCAGGGCCGGGCCGGACTGGGGGAGGGGTCATGGGAGGTTTTCCGGTCCCACCCCTGATAGGGAGGCTGATTGAGGGCTGGGCTGAAGGCAGTTGGCCGGCTGGTCCCACCCCCAATTGGGGTGGGGGTGCCAATCGGGGCCACACTGCACATCAAAGCAACCAGTGATTCTGGTCGTTCTGGCCTGTTGGCTTTTATATATATACTAGAGGCCTGGCACACAAAATTTGTGCACTGAGGGGAGGGGGTTCCTCAACCCGGCCTGCACCCTCTTGCAGTCCAGGAACCCTTGGGGGATGTCAGTCAGACATACTTAGCACTACTGCCAAGGCGGGAGAAGCTCCCGCCACCTCTGCTGCACTTGCCAGCCATGAGCCAGCATCTGCCTCCTGGTGGTCAGTGCACATCAAAGCGACCGGTCATTCCACAGTTTGGTCGATTTGCATATTAGCCTTTTATTATATAGGACTATAGGCCTGGTGCATGAAATTCGTGCACAGGTAGGGTCCCTAGGCCTGGCCGGCGATCAGGGCTGATTGGGGCCTTCCAGCTGCCGGCTGGGGCCTCCCTTCCCCAGCTGCCAGCTGCTGGCTGGGGCCTTCCTTCGTTGTGCACCATCCCCTGTTAGTCAGTACATGTCATAGAGAGCAATAGAACTCCCGGTCTCCTGGTCTAACTCCCGTGGGGACACTTTGCATAA
>NW_005371694.1:745358-758767 GCF_000412655.1 Myotis brandtii
CTGGATGGATAAGTTTACACCTAACAACAATTTTCAGTTGGACAAAAAGGCAAGAGAAAAGAGATTGAAGTTTGTACTCTCAGAAAAACCTGATACTCCCTAAGTATCAGCAATTAAAACAAGAGAGAGGTGGGGGAGGCCATAAGCAAAGGAACATAGCAAATCTAAGAATTCTGTCTAAAAAGAATTATAGGTATTATTATTGATATATGAAAATTACTAGATTAATATTGATTAGAAACCTACTAAGTTTTAAAAGTTCCTGTACTGCCAAAGAAATCACAATCCTACAAAAGCTCAAGATTTAAAATGACTCTTGGAGTTTTAACTCTCTAAGGCAGTGATTTTCAACTGGTGCGCTGTGGCAGGCACACTGGTGTGCTGCCAGAATAAAAAACATGCCACCCCTGACTATTTAGTTAGGAGCACTGACCTCTTTTCCCTTAGATTGTCAAATTAAAAAAATGACAGCAGCTAATACAACAATAGCTGTCATGTGAATGAATCAAAATTATACTTATTTTTTTTGTGAGACTGGCAAAAAATATATATTTTTGGTATGCCTCAGAATTTTAGGAATTTGTGATTAAAAAAAGTTGAAAATCACTGGTCTAAGGTCAGGAAGTAGGTTGAAAAAGCTGCTCAGCCCCCAGGGAGGGCATACTGCCTGGTGCTTATTTTATATGTGGCCAAAGCACAAAATGGAAAGGAAAAAAATTCCAGAAAACAAACCCAAGGACCACAGTGAGGCAATCAGGGACTTATCAAGGATCTTCCTCACCTTCAGGATAGGGACTCTCAAAACATCTGCCCAGGAGTTAAATTTGCCATGGCCAATAATTCCTGTGAATTACGCTCCCTTTTCTGAATGTGGTGACGATAAATGATACAGAGGCCACTATACATTGTCCTAAGATCCTGAGCTTTGAGTCTGATGCTATAATCATACAAAATGTTTGAGTTATTTCTCCTGGGTAGGGATGAATAAGTTTTGCATGTAAGAATGAGAATGAACCAAAAGTCTCATAAGCAGAAGGGAAGACTGTGGTAGTAATCAGCTCTGTTTTCCAAAAATTTCTGGTTTTCTTTTCAGACAAATGGTAGGTTTGTATTTCCTTGCTCTCTCTGTCACAAGACATGTAGAAAGAAATTACTTCTGGGTGAAAGCTTAAAAAGCTAGTGAGTGGTTTGCCCAGCCAGTGTGGTTCTGTGGTTGAGCATCAACCTATGAACCAGGAGGTCACAGTTCGATTCCCGCTCACGGTACATTCCTACTTTTTTTTTTTTTTTAAGAGTTAGGGAGTGGTTAACTATGTTCTCCCTTTCCTTTTGGTGTAGCTACCAGCACCTTTAAAGAGTCAGTCTATCAGCTCAAATCCTCATGACTGTGATAAACCTGAAGCCTGCAGTGCTGATCTGTGATGGATGGTAGTGTGTTTGAGAAGTGAACCATTATTGTTTTAAACCACCATTATTTTGGTGATTTTGTTGTCATTGTACTATATTAACAGGTATATCCTCCTATTAAAAAATGGGGATATTAAATGAATATTGATAAAGTGCATGCATTTAAAATATTATATTCTAATATTGAACATTGGTATATATATATATTTTTTAATAAAACAAAACAAAAATT
The DNA here is from genome assembly GCF_000412655.1 of Myotis brandtii. Classification (NCBI taxonomy): domain Eukaryota; kingdom Metazoa; phylum Chordata; class Mammalia; order Chiroptera; family Vespertilionidae; genus Myotis; species Myotis brandtii. The sequence continues at coordinate 746,998 of NW_005371694.1, forward strand.
AAGTAATATGTACATTTCTCAAAAGCAGTTTTACTTTGTATAGGAAAAGTGTCTCATTTCCTGTGATATTATAAAGTGCCTTCTTGGTCAAGCACTAGTAATAAGTAAATCTATGTAACTCAGAATTTAATTAGGGGATAAATACAGGCAGAGATTAGATACATTGGTGTTTGTAAATATACAGACCAATTTAGGGAGTTAATTGAATTTTATTATTTCTAATCCTGAAGCTGATTTTCTACTGGACCAGAAATAATTCTATTCTAAGCAAGTCACTAGAAACATAATATGTGCATGGGGAGGTGTGGGGAGTGGGGCAGTGTGGGTGTGTGTTGAGTTCTACTTAATCACTAGATTTTAAAAAAATCATGTTCTCATCTGATATATAATGTTATGGTCCTCAATAATTATGGATGGGTGAATTTAAATTTCTCTCACTTGAGCATGAGCTCAGATTCCACTCTTTTCCTCAAAGGTTATTAATAGTGTGCAGTGCTCAGTGCATGTACTTAACAATATAACAGTATTATATTCTGTACTTATACTTACAAAGCAATTTTGTAATGTCTCTTATTTACTTTATGGTACCCTGCAATGCCTAGGGAACAGTAACTTAGACAGAATCAGCCAACCACAATAACAAGCCAGGCATATTTTATTATTGCTTTAATGGTAGACTTTTGATATTCAATTACTCAACAATTGCCTGGTGCTTGGGTTTGTGACTGCATTGAGTAATTGATTTCTACCTCCTCCACATCCTTCCAGATGGTATAAGAAGTAATCATTTGGTAAATGTTAAATTTCAGTATAATAAACTTGATTTTGGCCACATCCTTGAGCCTGCATTTACCAAAACCAAATTACTTTGAAGAAAAAGTGCACTGATTTCTAAATTTGGCTACATTGGCATTATCTTTAGGACTTTAAGAGGCTAATATCTGACTCCTACACCAAGAAATTCTGATTTAATTGGTATGGAGATTTTTGAAAATTCCTTAGGTAATTCTAACATGTAACAAAATTTAAGAATGACAAGTATACTGATTAAAAGCACAAGCATATAAGTCATATAAATCTGGATTTAGTATATTCCTGTTTCCTCCTTAATAGCTATGTAACCTCGAGTAAGTATTTAAATTCTCTAAGCCTTAATTTTTTTATCTTTAAGGGAGAGGAAGCGACACCTGTAAAAGGTGTTGCATTGAGCAAAGGCATGATGCATTCTGGGAATAATGTGAAATGTATTAAGGCTGGAACATGGTGTGGGTAAGATAGATTCACAAGAGATGAGGCTGAAGACATTGTGGGAAGCCAGATCTTAAGAATCATGTGTTAACTTCCTTTTTTATCTTTAAATTAATGGAGATTCTTAACATTAGTATTTGGACACATGGATGTTTTACAAATAATTATGAATTATGTTATGGGAAAAGTAAAAACCAGATGCACATTTATTCTCACTGTAACAATACCCTTTCTCACTGGTATTGTGATATCTTTCCTTGAATATTAGGAAATAGAGTCCAATGCAGCAGGTGCACTAGAAATGATTCATACTCTCCCATCCAGCTTATTTTGGGGACAGGTCACACTTACGGGTGGAGCATTACTAGTTGTGGGGATTAAGAATTACTTTTATGTTGTGAGATGTGCTTTCAGAGCTATACTTATTATCCTTATCCATGATGACTTTCCACTTCAGTCCATGATAGAGCAACTGGTACTAAGATAGCCCTCCTGCAATAAACAATGAGTAAACAACCAGAATGGGGATATATATATATATATATATATATATTTCCAGAATTTATAAGACAGAATACTGAAGATTAGGGAGCTATGCAGAAAAAGAGCTTCAAAAATCTCTGCAATACCACTGAGGTTTTAGCTGAATAGTAAGTTGCACATTTTTAAGTTAAGATTCACAAGGCTTGTCACAGAACAATTAATTACTGCGAAAGAACAACTACCAAGGAACTACAAATTGAAGAACTACCAAAGAACTATAAACTGGACAACTACCAGGACTCCACAGAGCAGGGAGCCATTTGATATCCAACCAGCCAATGTAGAGAAACCCAATCTATATATATAAAACCCTAATATGCAAATAGACCAAATGGCAGAACAACTTAACAACCAAACAACCAGTTGCTATTACATGCGCTGACCACCAGGGGGCGGGGCGTGTGGAACATGGTGGGCATCAGCAGCAGGCCGCAGAGCCATATTATGTCAGCTTTTATAAATTTTATATAAATTTTGGTTTTGACTTTGGCAGGAAATGTAATTCTAAACTTTAGGCTATAATACACTTCAAAATAAATAATTAGCTACAATGGGAAGCTATTCAACGTTACTATATAAAGCTTAATTAAATACTATCTCTTTATCATGCTATTTGACATTGTTGTGGTGTCATAAAAGTCTGTTCTCTTGAATGACATCTTTCCTTTCAGTTAGCTAAAATAAATAAAAAAGAATAAAGATTGAGTGAACTTGTGGACACTTCATAGATTTATAAGCAGTGTCTAACTTAATTTCATTGTTCTTTTCAAAAAGAAATTCTAACAATAATATAGGTTAATGTAGGGATACCTGGTGTCAGGGATACCAGAGGAGGGTATTGCAATAGTTCAGGCAAGACATAACGAGGGTTTGAATTAAGGCAGTGAGGTGAAAATCAGAGAATAAGTTAAAGAGATATTTGTTAAGGTTTGGTTACTCACAAATTTAATGACTACAATGGAATCTCTTGGGTGTTCCACCTCACTGAAAATAAAATTCTCCTCATGGCCTATAAGGCCCTATCTGGTATGGCCGCTGGCTATTTCCCAGCATTCCTGTTCTTCGGGTGGGGGTGGGGAAGGGGCGGGCTAGAAGAGGTCAATGGGAGAAAAAAGGGGATATATGTAGTACTTTCAACAATAAAGATAAAAAAAGCAGTGGTACTTTGGGTGACTGGGAATGGATACAGATAAACTTTCTGGGGGTGATAGATGTGTTCTATGCTTTGATTACAATGGTAGTACACAAGTGTATATATTTATCAAAATGCATCAAACTGTAAATGTAAAGTATGTGAATCTTAAATAATGAGTTAGGCAAAGTCTCAGTTGACATTATAGTGCATCTACATGTACGTTATAGCTACAAGCAAGAGCAGTGCTAAGAGATGTTTTTGTTACTAATGACAAAATTATGGTGATTGGGGCAGAGCCATATTATGTCAGCTTTTATAAATTTTATATAAATTTTGGTTTTGACTTTGGCAGGAAATGTAATTCTAAACTTTAGGCTATAATACACTTCAAAATAAATAATTAGCTACAATGGGAAGCTATTCAACGTTACTATATAAAGCTTAATTAAATACTATCTCTTTATCATGCTATTTGACATTGTTGTGGTGTCATAAAAGTCTGTTTTCTTGAATGACATCTTTCCTTTCAATTAGCTAAAATAAATAAAAAAGAATAAAGATTGAGTGAACTTGTGGACACTTCATAGATTTATAAGCAGTGTCTAACTTAATTTCATTGTTCTTTTCAAAAAGAAATTCTAACAATAATATAGGTTAATGTAGGGATACCTGGTGTCAGGGATACCAGAGGAGGGTATTGCAATAGTTCAGGCAAGACATAACGAGGGTTTGAATTAAGGCAGTGAGGTGAAAATCAGAGAATAAGTTAAAGAGATATTTGTTAAGGTTTGGTTACTCACAAATTTAATGACTACAATGGAATCTCTTGGGTGTTCCACCTCACTGAAAATAAAATTCTCCTCATGGCCTATAAGGCCCTATCTGGTATGGCCGCTGGCTATTTCCCAGCATTCCTGTTCTTCTTCTACTGCACACCATTTAGTGACCTTCTATCTTCAAACACAAGGCCATTGTCTCCTCAGACTTTGCACTTGCTGTTCTCCCAGCCTGAAATGCTCTAGCTATATCGTCTCATGGCTTACTCCTCATCATTTAGGCCACAGTTCAAATGTCAAGTCTTTGGAAAGCCCTTTTCTAACTATATCCCTGCCCAGTTACTTGATTACATTATCCTGTTGAACTTAACATGTATCATAATGTAAGATTGTTGGTTTATTTATTTATTTATTTATTTATTTATTTATTGCCTGTCACAGTCACTGCTACTACAGTATAAAGTTTATAAGTGTACCTTGGCTATCTTACTCCTCAGTGTAATCCAGTACCTAGAACAGTTCTTGGTACAACTGTTTGTGGGATGGATACATGGGGGTATGCTTGCCACATATTTGAATGTTTCAGAACAATGAAGATTATGAATAACAAATCATCAAAATATGTACTCATAAAATTTATAAATATACATATTTTGATTATGTAAACTCTACTGTTTTAGAATGACTCCAAGTTACAACTGAGAGGATAGATATCATTATCATCCTCTTTATTGTCTTATTGCACTTTTCACCACTGAAACTGTTTCCTGCAATTTTAATGCATTTATTCAGCACTTACTCGGAACCTTCGGCAATAGGAAGATGAAGAAAGTCACAATTCAATAGGTGCAAAATAAGATGCATGTGAAAAGTATTGTGGAAGTGCTGAGGGAGGAGAAATAATCTGTATTTCAAAGAGGGATTGAGAAACTGGGAAAATCTTTGAAAAGTACTTGACATTTCAGCTTGGTCTAAATGAAAATAGAAATATATGAAGTAGAGAGAAGGGAAGAGCATCTGTAGCAGAGGGAAAAACTTGAGCAAAGTCAAGGGTTATAGAAGCTGAGAAAGTCATTTGTGGTGACTAAAGACTACTGTGTGCCAGAGAGTGATAGAAAGTGGTACTGGAAAAATATGTTGAAGTTTGATAAGAAGAACCTCCAATGCCAGGTCAAGAACTTTATCTAGTAGGTAGAGGAACCATAAAAAGATTTCATCTAGGAATGGGACATGACCAGATGTGTAACTTAAAAGGTAATTCTTGCAGCAGGTAGGATGAGAGAGTAAGACTAAAGGCATGAAGATTTGTTGAAACAAGAACTGAGATAAAATTAGGCAATGGCAATATAAATAGGGAGAAAAGGAATGATTTCTGAATTAGAATTTACGGGTCTTGGGACCTGTAGAGAAGTGAGAGAACAAGAGAAGGTAAAGCTGACTCTGAGTTTCTGGTTGGCAGTCTTGTAGGTGTGACCTGCAATTGATTGGCCTTCCTGGTTCCCCTCATTTCCTTCATGGACTTTTCTCCCAAACTTTAACTCTTGGCCAGGGGTCTCCTTGTACTTTGGGCTCATTAATACCTCTTTTCACTCACCGGATATTGAACCTGCTACTAATCAATCTGCATGAGTAACCTTTCCTTTTCCTCTGTGTCAGCAGCTGAGTATTTTACAGAATGATTCAATACACTCTCAATTCTGTCAAAACTGTTTCAGGATACCTAGAGAGCTATTTCACTGCCTCATAGGTTTGCACAACTTCTAACAACCTGCTGTAATTCTTTAATTTATTCAACTTTTTCTTATCCTCTGTATCTACTTGTATCAGTCCATAGATGATATCAATTCCATCCTCAATGGTCTCTAAAGGTTTGTTCTTAGTCTTTCTGTAAGATGTAGATTTCTGACTGAGGATTAAATACTGAAATGAATAATGTGGAGAGAGAAACAGTGTATAAGGGTGGTTTCTTATTTCTCAGAACTTAAAACTTACACCAAGAGATGAGACTATCTTTTCTCTCTTCCTTTCCTTTCTTCCTCCCTCCTTTCTCTCTCCCTTCTTCCTTGCCCCTCTTCCTTTCTCAATTAAATTAACTTAAGTATAAATACTGTGAAGGCAGTGAGAGTACAAAGAAAAATAAACTATAAAGGTTGCTGATCACAAAACAATCTACAACAGTGGTTCCCAAACTTATTTGGCCTACCGCCCCCTTTCCAGAAAAAATATTACTCAGCGCCCCCTGGAAATTAATTTTTTTTAAAATTTTAATAGCAATTAAACAGAAAGATATATGTATTAAGGTTTCTACCTTTTTCGTAAAATATAGTAAAGAAAGGTGTAAATTAGAAACATTGAAGTTTGAAATTATGAAACTATTTATTGAACTCAGAATAGAAAGGTAATACAAAAAAAGTTAAAACAAATGCACCTGTGGCCATCACCGCCCCCCCTGGATCACTGCAGCGCCCACCAGGGGGCGGTAGCGCCCACTTTGGGAATCACTGATCTACAATCATATGACACAGAACTAAAGTCTGGATGTAACAGGGAAGGCCTCCGAGAGGAACCAGTTACATTAAAGAAATAACTATTGTTAGTAGGTAGTCATGTAAAAACTCTCATAAACATCTTGATTTGAGGAAATTAACTAGCACAAAAATATCAGTATACTCATGAATAAATTTTAAAAATTTGGGCTAGATGCAAAGGTGGTTTTGAGATTATAAATAAACTTGGACTGTGTCAAAGAGAATATAATATTCTAGGGATATGTGGTAGGACTCTCTCTTTAACTGTCTTATTTATCAATGGTTGGATTAAGTCATACAAAGCTGGTTATCTAAGTTATAGACAGTGAAACAGGATTTTATTAGACAGCATGTTATATCAAGATGAAAGATAAATATGGAAGTATAAAACATCTGAGTAAAATATAACAAAATGAAATTGAATTTAGATTAAAAAATACACTAAGATAACATCAGGGTAACCTGCTGTGACAGGTGATTCATGGAAAAGTTCTTGCAGGTCTTGTAGTTAGTTGTCCATGATACCTGTGTGACTTGGTGTAACATTGCTGCTAAAAAGCCAATTGAATACCCTATTCTACATCAGTGAAAAAAGGTCACAGACAGCAAGCATTGTCCTACAACCAGCATTAGCTAAACCACATGTCAAGTCAAATGTTCAGTTCTGTGCTCCCTATGTTTACAAGGTCATATATAAACTAGAGCCTGCTCTGAGAATACCACTCATGATGTTACAGAAACCATATCATATAGGGACTAGATAAGAAATGCCTACAAGAAAAATCTGAAACAGTACTTCAAACTTTTGAAAGATCATGAAAGAGTGGATAGGTTTGCCGTTTCTTGTTCTAGAGAACATGTACAGCATTACTGGGTACAAATTTTGATGAGGATAATTTGGAGAATTATCAGAGAGAATTTTCAGTAGGTTATTCTAGAAACAGTTGAGGCAGTTTCCATCATCTCCACAATCAATGCCTTTTACTGAGAGTGATCCAACAAATTCTAGATAGATGGCCACTCATCAGAGCTATAATTAAATGAAGTCCTGTACGGTTGGAGAGCTAGTAGAAATTATCTACAAGCTTTCTTCCAATGCCAGACCCAAACACAGTCTGATTTTTATGTTTCCTCCTAGTAAAAGAAGTTTCACAAAATGTTGCTTAAAATAATAATAGAATTATAGAGAGCAGAGTGGAAGGAAGACTATACAATATTTTTTCCAGTGTATAATAAAGAATGTATAGTTTCTTAAGAACATAAGGCAAATTTTGGTAGACATTTTGGAAGTTGTTTTAAATTGATCAAAGCTAAGAATGAAATTCTTTACTTTATTTTAGTACCAAGGTGAAAAGGTAACCAGGAATATATGCCATGCACCCTTTTGAAATAGTTAATTGTCATATTGCCTAATGTGAAAAGGATAAAAAACACCTCATTGGTACTTTATTCCACAAATACTAATGTTTAGCACACATAGGCCACTTTATATTTGCCAAGTGCTTCTTTATGAGTTATTAATTTGTCTTCACAACAACCATGGGAAAACAATGAAGTTATATTTTTACTTAGCTGCTGAAAAAATTAAGGCCACAGATATGCAGAGTTGCCAAGTTTTTTTTATGCTTGTTTTGATACTATATTTACAGACAGTGAATCCAAGGAACCAGTAGGTGATGTAATTCATTTATTAACATTTCCCTAAATATCAGGCTAACTCTTCATTTCTGAGTTTTATTCTTTAAGTTTAGCTGATAATTATAATTATTATTGGAACAATAGATTTTTTTAAAATGTGTAACATTTTTTTGCAGGCCACAAAGAAGCTTTAAATGATTAAATAGCATTTATTGGACAATCCTATATAATAAAAGGCTAATATGCTAATCAACCGAATGGCGGAACAACCGATGGCTATGATGTGCACTGACCACCAGAGGGCAGACACTCAAAGCAGGAGCTGCCCCCTGGTGGTCAGTGCAATCCTGCAGGGGGAGTGTCACTAAGCCAGAAGCCGGGCTCACGGCTGGTGAGTGCAGTGGTGTGGCGGGAGCCTCCCCTGCCTCTGCAGCAGCGAGATGAGCAGTAAGGGCTCACGGCTGAGTGCAGTGGTGTGGCGGGAGCCTCCCCTGCCTCTGCAGCAGCGAGACGAGCAGTAAGGAGCAGTGAGCAGGCAGGTGGTAAGGACAAGGGGTTCCAGATTGCGAGAGGGATGTCTGACTGATGGCTTAGGCCTGCTCCCCATGGACCTAAGTCGGACATCCCCCGAGGGCTTCCAGACTGCGGGAGGGCATAGGCCCGGCTGAGAGACCACCCCCCCGAGGGCATGAATTTCGTGCACTGGGCCTCTAGTGTTAAATAAGTGCTCTTAACTACTCTATACACCTCAAACAGTTTATAAATCCAAGGAAAAAGTATCCAAGCAAATTTGTTTACCATTGGCTTAATAAAGTTGAAGTTCATGAAATAGTTCATACAATCTATTACTTGACATGCAAAATTATTTTAAATTACTGTGTTAGCACTGACATTATTCAGAATATCTACTGGAAAACAACCAAAAAAATCCCAGAGATTTGGTGCAATCATTACAATGAAAATAAACAACCAGTTGGCACTTCTTCTACTAGCAATTTTATTAAAATACATTATATATCTTTTTCAAAACTTCACCAGAATTTGCACCAGTGATCTCAACTTTCAAAAAAATTCTATACAATTTAACTATTGCTTATTTCATATTATTCAATATTGTCAGTCATTTTATTTTTTCTGGTCTAACAGAGATAAAATTACATCAGATTAGAGCTTCAATTTGCCTTTTATTGGTAGCCAATCCAGTTGTGAATCTTTTAAAATGTTTATTCACCATTTGTGTATTCTTTACTGTGCAATACATATTTATATCTTTTGCCCACTTTTCCTAGGGATTATTTGACTTTTCTTATTGATTTGCTGTATTTTTAAATATATCATGGATAGTAAACGTTTTTGGGTGTAGTTGTGACAATGCCTTCTCTAAGTTTATTGGGTGTTTTTTTTATTTTTTGAATGTGGAATGTAAGCTAATATTTTATTAAATAACAAAGTCATTTAAATCATGTCTGTCTAGAGTAAAGGCCTTGTTTTATGCAACACAATTAACATTGGTAGATAGCAGATTAACCAGAAAGGTTAAAGTGGACAATCAGAAACATAATATAATAAATAATACAAGCAGGAAAAACAGATTTGGGAAGTTGAAGGGGTTTTGGTAAACACTGCCCAAGTATGGGATAACTGGAAAGCAGGTCAGCAGCTTCTGAAAGTCAGTCCATATTCAGTACGTTTCGCAGAGAAAATGTTCTGCTAATCATTTCTTAATACCAAGGAGTTAAATTCATCAATTTTGCCTTACACTATATTAGTAGGTTTTAAGTCTTATTTAAGGAGTCTTATTTTGAATCTTCTCTACCAGTGGTGATAAAGATATCCTCTTATATTTCCTTTAAAAATCTGAAAGATTTGCTTTTCACATATATAAATTTAACTCATCTAGAATATACTTTTGTGTATAATGTACAGATACATTTTTATTTTTTTATTTTTTAAAAAAAAAATATATTTTATTGATTTTTTTACGGAGAGGAAGGGAGAAGGATAGAGAGTTAGAAACATCGATGAGAGAGGAACATCAATCAGCTGCCTCCTGCACACCCCCCACCGGGGATGTGCCTGCAACCAAGGTACATGCCCTTGACCGGAATCGAACTCGGGACCCTTCAGTCCGTAGGCCGATGCTCTATCCACTGAGCCAAATAGGTCAGGGCACATTTTTAAATGAATAATTCATTTTTTATACAATTTATTGACTAGTCCCTTCCTCAATAATCTGCATGTTATTGTCATATGTGGGTACATGTGGATCTGTTTCTGGATTCTCTATTATATTTCTTTTATTTATTTTCCTATATTTGTGAAAATCCATCACTGGCTGAGGTAATACAGTTTAATAATAAACCTTGATTTCTGGTAGAAATATTTTATTATCTTATTCCTCCCTTCCCCATTTAGGAGTGTCTTTGCTGTTCTTAGCACTTTGCCCATATACATTATAGAATTAACTTGTTGAATTTCTCAAATGTTTAGTTTGGATTTGAGTTTAAATTTATTACCTCTAAGATTAATTTGAGGAAAACTGCTATATCATCTACATTATGCTATTCTATGTATGAATATGGCATATTAATCAACCTAGGCATTTATAACTGTATGTTTCAATTTCGTATGGAATCTTCTTATTCTATCTAGAGAATACCTTTTAAAATCTTTATTTAGTTCAGGCCTGAATTAATTTTTGCTTTTCTGAAAATGTCTTTATTTAGTTTTTATTTTTGAGGACTAGTCTGTTGAGTATAGCAGTTTATAATGGCAGGATTTTCTTCCAGCATTTTTAAATATCATTCCATTGTCCTTTAGCTTTGACTTTTTTGTTGTGGGGAAGTCAGTTATTAGTCTTATTGATGCTCATTTGAAGGTAAGTATCTTTATTCTCTGATGGGATATAGGACCCATGGTGTGCTTCAGTGTAGTATTTTAAATTTTATCTTGCTTGAAGTTTGGCATACATTCTGAATATATGGCTTATTAACATATAGATATATTTTCTAATATATGCTGGATATATTCTAAATTACTAGTAGTTCCTTTAGTTTTGTATATTCAACAGTTAATCTTAGTCATGGAGTTCTTAAGTTCAATCATTATATTTTTCAGTTTAGAATTTCCACTTTTATTATGTTCTCTTCTGAAATTGATCATCTTGTTTTTTATTTTTTTGAAATATTAAGCATAGTTATTTTTAAGTTCTTAGTTAATAACTTTATTACTCAGATTCTCTGTGGGTCTGCTTCTATGTTATATTATTTCTCTTAGGTTTTAATGTGATTAATTATATTCCTGGTTATTAGTATTTTTGTTGATAAATTATAGTCATTGCATATAAAAATATATAAAGATAACTTGAGACTTAGGGTAATGTTACCAGAGAAAATTTATGTCTGTTTCTGACAGGTGGCTAAGGGTTTTAGTAGTCAAGGTTTCCTTTAATTCAAATAGGGCTTTAGATCATTTGAGACTGGTTTATTTTGTTCACCCTTATTCCAGAGTCTAGGAGAGTTGCCAGTTACTTCCCAGTTGGCAGGTTCTTAACTTGAATTTTTTTCAATCTTGTCTCACGTGTCTATTAAAAGCTTTGCTCAGCTTTTCAGCCTCTCAGCTCTTTGTTTTGGAAATAACAAAGACATATAGGGGAAAAGATTCAAATGTAGGTTGATTTGTCTGGGTTTTTATTCTCTTCTGAATTTTGGCTTCAACATTCTTTACTTTCTTTTTGTATTTCCAATTAATTAAAATATTAAAATACCTTGCCCACATTTAATAGCTATTTTAAGCTGGAGAGTTGATTTGAAATATCTAGTCTACTACTATTGAAAACAGAACTACCTTCTACTTATTTTAATAATTATCTCTCTCTCTCTCCCTCTCTCTCTCTCTCTCTC
>NW_005371694.1:758852-761312 GCF_000412655.1 Myotis brandtii
TTCATTCTCACCTACATGAACACCCACACATGGGACGATGTGTGTGTGTGTGTGTGTGTGTGTGTGATTTCATTCTCACCTACATGGACACCCACACATGGGACGATGTGCGTGTGTGTGTGTGTGTGTGTGTGTGTGTGTGTGTGTGTGTTATTTCAAGATAATTTATTTATTTTCCAAATCTTACTGGTCATTTTTGATAGTATCTCATTCCTTTATTACATGTCATGATTTCTCTCTCTCTATAAAAACATTTGATTTATAATTATTTTACAGTCTACAACTAATACTTTCAGAGCTTTAAGAGCTAGGGGTTTAATTCTGTGGTTTGTTTCTGCTAATTTTCATAAATGGTAGAGTATTTCTTCATGTTCTTAGTAAGTTTTTTGTTGTTATGAGTTTATATTTTGTTGAACTTCTTCTGTAGGAGGTTTGAGACTAACATGGGGGTACTTTGCTCCAGAAAGAACTTATACTTGCTCCTGGTGGGTACTATTTGATGCTATTAAGTTGGTACCACTCTTATATAATATTTAAGCTTCTCACTACACAGATGGTATAGATTTGAAATTGTGACCTGAGTAATAGCTGATCTACTGGGCAAAATTTCACAAGGAACTCATAATTTGTGTTACAGTGAATATATATATATATATATACATATATATTTTTTTTCCACCTAGGTCCTGATGAAGACAGACTAGTCCTAATGGATTTTCAAGGCTAGTAGGCAGATGTTTTCAACATATTTTACTAGTGTTATAACACCTTTGAGGTCCCAAATTAATGATGTTAACACATCTCATGGGTCCTTCAGTGGGATATAACTGTGTCTAGATGTCCTGGATGTGTTGGGTAATGAAAAACGCATCTAACACATCCAAGAATGAATAAAACAGCATATTAAAAAGATCTGTAAAATAATTGTTTAAGCCAGGACAATACTTACAATGATTAGGAAGGTAATGTAAAGGTCTGAAGTCACTAAAAATAAGACAATAATAAAGAGCTAATATGCAAATAATCATCACGCCCTCATGCTGTCATGCTATAATGGCTCAGACACTCAACCCTGGGGAGAGAGTGATGGGGACCAGTCAGGCACAAATGAGCTCACAAGAGAGGAATGGGGACCAGCCAGGCTGCGGCCCAAGAGAGGGACAAACTGCCTGCCCCATTGTCCCAGGTGCTAGGAGCTGGGGCTGCGGAGGAGAGGGACAAGATGCCTGCCCCGTGGTCCCAGGCACCTGCGGCTGTGGCCTGGGTGAAGCCGCCCATCCATGGTCCCCTGCTGCTGGCTGGCCTGGGGGAAGCTGACTCAGGTCCTGGGTGCCTGTGGCCAGCCAGAGGTCAGACCAGTAGGGGAGCATTAGGGGTGATCACGCAGGCAGAGGTGGATAGGGGCGATCAGGCAGGCAGGCTGGCAACCAGTTAGGAGCCAGAGGTCCTGGATTGTGAAAGGTAGTCAGATATCTCCCGAGGGGTCCCAGAGTGGAGAGGGTGCAGGCTGAGCTGAGGGACAACCCCCATGCATGAATTTTGTGCACCGGGCCTCTAGTAAGACAATGAGAGGGGCTAGATACACTGTCTAAAGGTTCAAATTTCAAAAAGGAGATGACCGAGAAAGCATATCCTGGAAGTAGTTGACCCAGAAACTGCTAGGATTTTATCTTGGCCTATACTAAAAAATATTTCGTATATATATCCTATCTAATAAAAGAGTAATATGCAAATTGACTATCACTCCAACACACAAAGATGGCTGCCCCTATATGGTCAAAGATGGCTGCCCCCATGTGGACACAAGATGGCTGGCAGGGGAGGGCAGTTAGGGGTGACCAGGCCAGCAGGGGAGGGCAGTTAAGGGCAATTGGGCCAGCGGGAGAGCAGTTAGGCATCAATTAGGCTGGCAGGGGAGTAGTTAGGGGTGCAGGCAGGCGAGTGGTTGGCAGCCAGCAGTCGGGATCGGGCCTAAACGGGCAGTTGGACATCCCTTGAGGGGTCCCAGAAAGGGCGCAAGGGGGGCCTCCCCCCCCCCCCCCCCCCCCCCGTGCATGAATTTTGTATATGCTTAAATATGTGCTAATGTTTTCCGATATACTGTGACAACATCTAATTTCACATTTATATATCCTATATAATAATAGAGAAACATGGTAATTAACCCTACCTCCGCTACCCTTCCCATTGGCTAATCAGCGAGATATGCAAATTAACTGCCAACCAAGATGGCAGCCAGCAGCCAGGCAGCTTGAAGCGAACATGAGGCTTGCTTGCTTCAGTGACAGAGGAAGCCAACATTCCCGCCTGCCGCTGCCTGCCGGCCTCTGAGCTTGCAGTTTAAGAAACATTGTTACAAATATAGAAGCTAAACAAAACCCCAGAAACCTGCTTTCAGTCAGCCGGGATCTCAGAGCTGGAGTTGAAACAGTGTTTCGATTATAGAACCCAAACAAACCA
>NW_005371694.1:762176-776170 GCF_000412655.1 Myotis brandtii
CAACCCCCTGATCGGCCCTGCTCTGTGTGTGACAGGGTGCGGTGCCCCAACTTACCCATGGGCCCTGCTCTGTGTGTGACGGGGTGGAGCCGCAACCTCCCCATCGGCCCTGCCCTGAGTGTGACGGGTGGAGTGCCCCAACCCCCTGATCAGCAATGCTCTGTGGGTGCCAGGGGGCAGTGCCTCAACCCCCTGATCGGCCCTGCTCTGTGTGTGACGGGGTGGAGCCGCAACCTCCCCATCGGCCCTGCCCTGAGTGTGACGGGTGGAGTGCCCCAACTCCCTGATCAGCAATGCTCTGTGGGTGACAGGGGGCAGTGCCTCAACCCCCTGATTGGCCCTGCTCTGTGTGTGACAGGGTGTGGAGCCACAACCCCCCTGATGGGCCCTGCTCTGTGCGTGACAGGGGGCAGCGCCCCAACCCTCTGATCGGCCCTGTTCTGTGCGTGCGCCATGCCCTCTGCCACCCAGGAGCGGGCCTAAGCCAGAACGTCGTTATCTCCCGAGGGGTCCCAGACTGTGAGAGGGCACAAGTGAGGCTGAGGGACACCCCTCCCCCCCCCGCCAGTGCACAAATTTTTGTGCACCGGGCCTCTAGTCATTTATAACAGTTTTACTTGCTTAGGCTTATGTATTTAAAACCTTATACTTGGTATAGCCTTTGGTCTACATTTTTTCCAAGATGCAGAAATATCTTTAGCATACATTAAAAATCATTGTCATGGAGCAAGGATTTCCTAATCATAGCAAATTGAGGGAGTTTGGATAAAGAATCAGTTCCATAAATTAGGGATTCTAGAGGCTACAATTAACAGTATTCATGATTTAGAGAACAAAAGTTCTATTAAAACATTGTGCATAAAATGATTCCACCACTAATTCATGTTATATGATGATGAGAGAAATGAGGTGAAATAGAAGATTAATGAAAAAAAATCAATGGTAATTTCTGTCTTCATACTAAATAAGAGTCAATTTGTATTATCACTATTAGCATCTAAGTGTAAATGGAAATAAGATCAGGTCTAGAGGGAAAAGTTGTGTTGCATTTTATGGCTCAATGTAGGCAAAGCGTAGTGCTTAATTCCACAGCTTTACACTATGGTGTGACCACACACTGTTTTCTCTACATATAGCCTATATATTCAACAGACTCTATATATCAGAAAAAGGTGCTGCAGAAATATATTTCTTATATAATTTCTACTATTCTTTTAAATGGCAGTTTGCAGAATGCATCTGGGTGTACAGCTAATGACCCATGAGCAATAAGCAACTGTTTAAGTAAAATGCACTGTGAAAAAGCTTTTACCAAACAGCATTTTAATATTTTAAATAGATTTTCCATTGCAAGCTCTTTGTAACTGGATTAGTTCTCTGATGTGTTCTGATAGAGCTGTGGTTAGGGATACTCCATTAACTTTGTCTGTCATCTTATTTTCCCGAGTATCCAGCAGAACACCCTTATATTTCATAATTTGTATTGCTATCAGTGCTGATTTGTAAATGTGCAAATTATAATTAACAGTGGCTACTACTTCTATTAAATATTAAATCATTCTTGCAGCTTATATTTTCCACAGCAGATGGAGCCCTGTGGTATGCAAATAGACTTTCCTTACATCGTCAGCAAATTTTAACCTATATTTTAGCTTAAAGAATGCATTTTCCCCCATTTGCTTTATGTTTCCTATAACATTTAGGTTAATATTTATTTACTGCAGATTCTCCTTCTACCAATAAGAATTTCATGGATTATTACATCTCAGCACTGTTGTTTTGTTTCCCTTCATTAAAAGGTCCTTAATCATCTAGCTTGCTTGTAAGTACGAGAGCTTGTTATTTGTTCTGATGCTGTAGTATCACATAAGAAGCATTTAGTTATATTTTAATATGTATAGCAGAAGCAAAAATGTTGGGTACATCATTAGTAGGTTTTAACTTGAAATCCAATCTGTGTGCACATCTTCGCCTCAGAATACGCAAAAGTATTTTAGGTTTTATATTGTGTCTTAAACATTCTATTAAATGTCATCAGCCGATTCAGGAAAATGTATTGCAAAAATATTAGAGAAGTATAAAATGTGTAAATGTAATAGATGCCTGGGACATGGAGAGGAATGTAAAAGTCCAACATTTATCAGGCTCCCATAAACCACTAAGAAACATTGATAGAAAGCAACATTCTTATGATGTATAGTATCTTAAGCATGAACTCTTATTTCGGGTATTTATTGCAGTGCTGATATATTAGAAAACACTAATAATAATCCAGAATTATTGCAAACTTTCCTAACTGAGGATTCCTTGAGTATGAATATTTTGGTTGAGGACCCATTTCTAACTTTCTTAACAATGAAAGGATACATACTCTTTAAACCCTCTGGAATCAGAAGGTTGTTTCCTTGACAAGTTTTTAATGGCAAGTTAAGACTGTCAGAGAAACTGTAGAACTCAAAGGCATTAACTGACAAATTAAGCAAAGAGTAATGAAAACTTCGATGTGTTTGAATCATCATTCATTGAACTGTAATTGCCTTAGCAGCAGAAAATTAAATTGTAACAAGTAAGGGTCTTGACATTTCCCGCAATTTCTAAAAAAAGTTTGTGCACGCCATGGAGGCTCAACAGCAGTCACATGAAATACTGGATGTGAGTCTTTTTCATTCATTCATTAATTTTATTTATTTATATTTTGAGTCAGCCATTCAATAAGACGCACAAGGTTATTGTAACAGTCTGCTTTTGGGCTTCTTTAACAGGGAAAGATTTGGGTCTGTAGCAGATGATGCAATTATAAGTAGGGTCACGTTCAAGGTATAGGGCCTATTGGTTTATGGAAACAATTAGAAATGACGTGCCAATTATATGCTCTCCTCTCCCCCCACATCCCGAGAGAGAAAGAAAGACCAGGGAATATGCAGAGGTAATTATTTAGATTTTGCCTTTCCCCCTCATTCGGGGGTCCAGTTGAAAGCATAACAGTTTATGTGTGACTGGCCAAAGAAAGTAATCTCCAGGTAGCAGGTTTCTTTTCCTTCCAAGAAAAAAATATCTTTGTTGTTGTAGTTGTTGTTGTTTTTAAATGGTATGAATACCAGAGGGAGTACAGACGACTCAGAAAGAAAAGCATAACTGTTTTTCTGTGGATCTCTTGTAGGAGTCAAAGCAGAGAGGACACAGAGGCTTCATAAAACAAAATTTTGGATCAATTGAAAGTTATAGTTATGGAACCCACAAGAACAGCCTTTCTGTGGGGCTTTGGAGATGGTGAATTTCCCAGCAGATAGTGCCTCAGCGTTGGGTGGGAAGCCGTGATGAATGTTTGAGTGAGAAAATATGTGTCTGAGTTAGAGCATCTGCTTTCACTACTTAGTTTTCAAGAGGGCACTGCGAGTCAAGGAAAAGAGTGGGTTTTATCCTGGAAAGGATCCAGGGGAAATGAGATCTTCTTAAGAAGATAAAGGAAGAGCAGATTTCAGCAGTTCTGAGGGAGGAGCCCGGGGGCGAGACTGAGTGGAGTGAGAACCCGCCCTGTCGGTCAGTGGTGAGCCTGCTCATCCCGGGGACGTGCCCCCTCCCTCAGCGGCATGGTGACTCATTCGGGGTTCAAGATGAAACCATTTAAAATCTTCCTATTAAAACTGCCCAAATTAAGGGGCCCTAAGAGAATGTCTCTGCCTCAGATAGCTGTGCTTAACCGGGATTGCCTTGAGAGAAGGCCACCACAGACATTCACAAAGGCCTGGAAGAACTAGCCTAGAGGAAATGTGGAGAACAGAAAGGAACCGGACTCCCGTGGGGAACCACAGATTTATAGTTTAGGGCGAGTCTCCAAAGGAGACTGCATCTCAGAGGCAAGTGACTTCATTAACATTCATGAATCTTCAGAAGGAGAGGAGGGGATTTGGATACCTTTCAGAAGCCATATATATTTCTATAGCTTGAAAAAAATACAACATAGGACCTAGTGCAATAGTGATGAAAAGGGTACGTGTTAATAGACGAGTACATGTGGAAATCTGTCACACAACAGAGACAATCAGGCTAGTTTCTATCCCTTCTTTATTCAGGGGCTATAAGGATGGATGCATGGTGTGGAGTGGAGAGAGCGGGGACATGGGATACTTCTGGAAAAGCCCCATAAAAGGCTGTTTTGTTTTGTTTTGAGTTTGAATGTCTAGAATAGGCTCTGGGACCTCTGACTACAGTAACTTCTTGTATTTGCTAAAGTCAGTGTCCTTTTTGGGTGCTATTTCCTTCTGTATGTGTCTTTGTATCTTTAGCCAATAACATCTACGCAACCAGGTTAGGTCTCCTGGCTTTCTGCTTACTGTTTCCAATACTTACGTTCTGTCATCAAAGCTACCATGAGGCTAAAGTATAAAGTGGATAAAGTGGAATTCAAGGTTCTTTCATTCCCATTTTACTGGATCCTTCTTTCTGATACTACCTTCCCCTCCCCTCCTTCAGGGAGCCCAATTACATTCTCCCCCCTGACCTCACCTCTCCTGACAGACCATCCTCTTCTTGGCCTCGTCTAAATATGTACCTTTTGTGGTCTGCACCCTCCGGTTCTTGTTAGGTTTATTTCATCTTATCTGATCAATTAAATCAGGCAAGATGCATTGAACGGATACAAGTCTTTGGATAAATTTGCCTTTGTACAGAACTTTTCATTTTCCTCGGGCCCAGAGACCCCGTGGTTCGATTCTCTCCCCATCGTCAGGTGAACTATGAGGAGCATTGGCTTTCTACATAAAACCCGTGATATTGTGTAAGGCCCCAAACCAATGCCTCCTTTTTTTTTTTAATTAGTCTTGTAAAGTGTCCTCCAAAATAATGCCTTTTCAGTATCTGTGGTCTTACACAAACCTAGTATTAGGCTTAATAGGAAGTAAATAGTAAATCTAAGTAAAATTAGCCTATAAGTTATCCAGCTTTACAAAAATATGAACTCTCCTTGACTTCTTCATGTTCCTGGTGTTTCATTTGAATTTTTTATGGATTCCATTTTTGAAGACCCTGAGTGTGTTTGTTATAGGTAAACATGTTCTCTGGAAAACTGACTTTAGAGAAATTCCATGCAAAAAAATTTGTTTCTAGGGCGGGGGTGTGTGTGTGTGGGGAGTATATGATCCAATAAATTTGCAAAATGCTATAGTTGCTATATAAATTTTGAAGATTTGCAATGACTATTAGTGTAGTAAAGGCTCTGAGAAGTCCTGTAGTGAAAATGCCCATTTGAACTTGTTTAATTCATCATCTTCTAAAGGTGTAATTCTTTTGTGCACAACATTCTGGGAAACTAGTTTTACAATTAACACAATTACAGTAGAGGAGGCTGTAGACATCTGCCTGTACTCTAGTAACTTTAGTAGAAAAGAAGAGAGACAATTTGTGATGGAAGAAGATAAGGTAGGCAGTGCCTGTAAACTCATCCATTTAAAAAAACACCAAACACCCTCATTTATTTATTCATTAAAAATTCACTACCCAGTTACCATGTAAATTGGACTGAATGAGGAGTTGGGGAGCTCCCCTAAAAAACCTGATCCTTGTCTTGGGGTGTTTATAGGCATGATGGGACACACATAGATAATAAAAATATTCTCAACTGCACATATGCCTCCATGATCCATGGTGAGGAGAGGTCTTCCAGCAGTCAAGTCTGGACTTAGAACTTGCAGACAGTACTGGACGTTGATGACTACAACCTCTTCTAAGCCACATTTTATGCAGATGTCCAGACTCAGTAAACGAACAACCAAACGAAACATTACTTCAGAAACCTTTTATTCTGTTAAAACCTTGAGCTGAAAGTGATGTTTTCTTTCTCTAATATCGAGGAGAGAGCACAGGGCTTGGCCTCAGAAGACTTCAGTTTGAACCCTGCTTCTATCTTTTATAGCCTGTGGTTAGCTACCTACCTAGCATTACGAAGGCATGAACACTGAGGATCCAGTTATTAATATTTTCCTGGAATGAATCTAGGAGGATCCTGAGAAGATATAATGAACACAATTGTGTCCTTCATAAAGTATAACATTCTATACAGATGTTAGCTATTATTTCTATTATTCTTACTTTTATTGTGGACTAAGCAAAATAATGAATTAATATGCAAGGCATTGTCTTAAGTACTTTCCATTTTATTCCCCCTTAATATTTACAATAACCTTCAGTGTTAGGTACTGTAATTGTTCTATTTTACAGATGGGAAGATTGAGGCTTACAGAATTTAAATCATGGCTTTTAGTAAAACATCTGCCAATTTTCTGTGTGCTACATCTGTGCCATATTCAGCAACTTTAGAATTCATTCAACAAATATTATTAAGTACCTACCATGTGCTGTGTCTTATTTCAAGCTCCGTGTATACAGTAGGGAACAAGATGGGCTATAATTTCTGTCCTTGTGAAAGTTAAATTCTAGTGGGGAAGAGAGACAGTAGACATACATATGAAAGCCATGTAGAATGTTAGAATAGGTGATGAGGGCTATGGAGGAAAATAGAATAGGACAAGAGGTAATTGGGAGTGTGTGGAGAAGGGGTGAAATATAATTTTAAATAGATTGGACAGTGTTGTCTGTTGAGATGGTGACTGTTGAATAATGATTTGCAGAGGGCGAGGGAATGAAATATTGGGAATATTAGAGATAAGAGTGCTCTTCTGGTCAGAGGGGAAAAATAGTGCAAAGGCCCTGAGGTGTGCATATGTTGGGCATGTTTGAGAAACTGTGTCCAGTGGAACTGGCGTGAAGTGAGCAAGGGAGGGGGTAAGAAATAGATCAGGGAGGCCGGAGTGTACAGGGAAGCCAGAGTGCACAGGGCCTGCAGATCACCGCCAGGGCTCTGGCTTGCACCATTCATAGCGTGGGAGACATGGGAGGATTTTGAGCAGAGGAGTGACATAAACTGATATATATTTTAAAAGGATCGCTTTGACCATTTTGTTGAGAATACAAACAGTAGGGGTTAAAGGTGGAAGCAGGGAAATAAAAAACTGCTCAGTTCTGGTACAAAATGAAGTGAATTAGAACATATTTCCAAATCTCATTTGGTGTACATTAAACTCGGTTAGTTCATTTTCCATATAGCAAAATGAGCAAGCTGGGGAGGCCTGTTTGAACACCTATTTATCTTGGCCAAATACTTTCTTCTAGCATCTTGAAGTCATTTATTTGGCCATGTTGGTGCTATAACCAAAATGAGTTTTTCTATAATAGTGACATAAATCCTGGAATTCCAATAGAAGATTGGATTAAATAGAACTTTTTTTGGGGGGTGGGTGGGTGGTATATTCCAACTACTTCTTATCAAAACCAGTATAATTTCTTGTATAGATTGGGTAGTGATTTGAAAACATCATCTATTCAGGTTCTGTCTGAAAGTAGAATATAGATTAATAGTAAAATATCATTCAAAGCAATATCATTTTACTATGCAAAATTAGGATCAGAAGCATGATCTTTTGAAAACAAGGCATGGAATACTGACAGGAAATTGAATTAATTTTGAATAGCCATTGATCTTATCATCCAATCCTTAGCTTCAGATGCACACAATTGAGCCCGAATGGGAAATTGGATGCTGTTTTTCTTATTGAGGTGATAGAACTAGAAATCACATAAACTTTAGTAAGCTTATTTATGGATAGTCGAGTAACTTTATGGACCATGCTTGGGTTAATGATAGGGCAGACATGCTATTAAAGCAGGATACTATTAGTTAACCCACTGGTGATGTGCATTAGTGATACTTGAAAAGTTATACAGTAGTGGGGACTTCTGTAGTTTTAGTTTATCCCTCTATTAAGATTTGTAGGTATTTTAGATGAACTTATGATTCTCCCATTCACTCTCAGGGAATGACTCAGATCCCTTTAACCTACCAGGAGACATGCTAGAGAAGGCTTTCTGTTAAAGAAACAAGACTGGCTTGTTTTCTTTCAAAATGCAACACAGTTACTTTGGAATTACATGTCTACTGTGTAACCATGGAGCATCCTCAGTTGACATACAGATTACACAGTTTATTGGAGATGTGAATCATATTTTCTGTATTTACGCAAGGGTTCACAGATTGGGACTTAAAGGGCAGCAAAGAGAGGAGACTGTTCAAGGAAGTGTTGGATTAATCAGAGTCCTTCCCCTTCATATCTGATTAATCTTTTGCCAACAATTGACCAATGCATTTATGGAAGAAATGCTCAGACAATGATAATCAATTTACCTTTTAGAAATAACTGTGGTGCTTGTCTAGATAGCACTTACACTAAAAAATTAGAGTGATAAAGAGAAGATTAGCATGGCTTCTGAGCAAAGATAGCATGCACATTCATGAAGTATTCTATATTTGTAAACTAAACTTATTGTGGTAATCATTTTGATATATAGTCATTAAGTTGTACACCTTAAATGTATACAGTGTTACCTCAAAAAAACTGGAAAAAAAAGAGAAATATTTGTGTTTTGAGGTGGGAAGGAGGGCCAAAGGGTCAGGTAAGGCAGTCCCATCTTTTGAGACTGTAGTCAGAAATTTAGCAAGAAATTGAAAATGAAAAATACTGTATGAAGCACATGTGTAGTTAACTGAAATCTGGCATCATTTTAAAACTAAGTGGTTAAGAGGGTATAAATGTTAGTATTCCATTGCCATCCCTGCCACCACAAATCTACAGCCTACTATTTTCCTACCATACATTTCCTAATGATGCTTCTGTTGATAGAAAGCCCCAGTCATTTTTTATTAATGGATGCTGTGACTTCTTCCCACTCTCTTTCCATTGGCACAGCATTTACTGATTAGGGATGCTGGGTGAGTCAGAATATTCCTTGCATAATGATTGGTTACTTGGAATGGGTACCAGCTCTTCCTTTGTGATAAAGAACAGTGTATATAAATAAGGGTAAGAGATTTTCTTCATGTTCAAGGTCTTTGGTCTCTGAGTTACAGACTATAAATTTCCTGGGCCACATTCTAGATGCAGAACTTCCACTGAAGTCAACAGAAGTTTGGTAAAAAAAAAAAAAATTAATGGCAGGAAAATGCACTATTATTATTTATTACTATTTCTTTGTGACTGCTCTGAAGATAATTCAGTGCATAAAGCATTGTGGAAGTTTTGAGTTTTTCCAGTGACTCATTTTCATGCAAATGTTTATCACATTTCTGTGTATTGTTTTCTTCTATCATGTATATTTCCATCTTCCATGAGTAAATCAACATCTTCATCGGTAGCGCTCATTCAGTGGCTGTAAATTCAGCCTGTATTCTCTATAATGTGACGAATATGTGATTTTCATTTATGATTTTAGTGGGTGTTTCTGAAATTTCTACACCAGCATCTGGCCAGGAAATATTGTTTGTGAATTAGAAATACAACACCTAAATTTATTTTTCTTCCATGTACTCCTTTCTCTAATCCTTTCCTAGTACATGGGAGGCCGTTTGGATTCTTTCCTGTCCTAATTCTCAGAGACTCCACTCTTGTACAGACTTTCGGTTTGATTTTGCTTTCCCTGCTATGCCTGGTTCGGGGAACAATGGAAGCAAGTCTTGAGTCTCCTCCCCTTCCTCACTGCCAACTCTCATACCTAAGTCACCACCGTGGTTTAATCAGGCCACTGCTCAGGCCTCCTGAGAAGTTTTTCACTACGTTCAGCTTCTGTCCCTTCTAATCTCTCAATGCTGCTGTTAGAAGGATCTTTTAAAAATACAGAGATAATTCTGTCTCTCTGTGCTTAAAACACTTTGTATTGTTCTTAGGATAAAGACCAAATTCTGGAACATAGCTCAGGGAGCTCTACATACTCTTTCTACTTGCCTCTCCAGACAATTGTTCTACCCTCTCCCTCACTCTGTGCGCTAACCGCAGGGACGTGCTTTCACATCCCTACATCATCACTTTCTTTCACCTCTGGGCCTTTATGCAGGCTCTTCCCTTTGCCTGGCTCACTATTCTACTCCACATTTTCATGCTTCAAGTCTCAGCTTAAACTCTCCTCTTCTGAGCAATTCCTACTACCATCATTCCCACAGGATCCTGCACCTGACCTTTCCATATAGTCATCACACCTGTGATTTTTTTGTTTAACATCTATCTTCCTCACTAGATTGCTATCTTTGTGAGGCCAGTGGCCATACCTGTGCTGTTTATGGCTCTAGTCCCAGAACCTTGCACATAAAAGGTGTTCAGCATCTAATTATTATGTAAGAAATGTGTGTTGACTTCAGTCCTAATTCCACGGCTGTCCTCGGTTACTCTTTCCCACTGCTGTCATTGGATGCGTGCTCATCTCTTTCCAAGGAGATGGTGGAATGTTCTTCTTTTGGGATTACACAGATACTCTCTGTCCTTTATCCTTCCTCTCTGGAGCTGCTTCCTGAGGCTAATTTTTATCCGAAGAGCTTATTTCTCCTTGGAGTGACTTAAACACCCATTGTGAGTGGGCGATTACTAGCCTGGGAGATGTGAGGCTTGAGTTTGAATTTGCCTATGATATTAGTTGGCTTTTAACTCTGGGCAAGTCATTTAGTCTGTCTAACTATGATTCCCTCAGGCCACAGAATGAGATGTACAAACTAGACGGAGTCTATGAGCTTGTCTGGGATGCTAAGGAGTCATTTTGTGCACTTTAGGGAAGAGTTAGCCTGCTGTCCTGCAGTACAGAAGAGCAAATGATTAAAAGGTAACCAAATGGAAATTCCGCATACGTTCCTAGAGTGAATGTTAGATTTTGACCTGGAGAGGGCCAAGGAAAGACTGTTTCCTCCAACGTGTGCCCTTCTTCTCCCCATTACGCTGTGATTTGTAGCAGCTCTGGGCAGTTGTGGCTCAGAGAGAGAGCTGACAGTGAACCCACACAAAACATTTCTCACATGGATACATGGCAAGCCAGGATACTGTAATGCCACGTGTGGAGATTATGTATGTGTCTGTGTGGGGTGGAGGTGGTGGTGGTTAAGAATCCTCACCTGAGGATACATTGTTATATTTGTCTTTTTTAAGAGAGAGAGAGAGAGAGAGAGAGAGAGAGAGAGAGAGAGAGAGATGGACCCAAAGCAATTAATTTGATTTCAATTAGTCTCAGTTTCCTCCTTTAGACATTTATGGTAGTAACTATATGATGGAATTGTTTAAGGACTTTATTTTATTATTTATTTATTTATTATTTATATTTTTTATACATGTAGGCAGCCAAAGGAAGGCAAAGGAAATGATGCACCACCTTCTCCCCTGATGCATGCCAGATTTAGGATTTTAAAATATAATATTTATAAGACCAGTTACTGGTGTCAATTTAGCATGCCTTCCACTTCTTCCAATGCCACCATTCTCCACTAGAGGAACTGCTCACTACTACACAGACCACGTCTGATATGTAAGAGACTGCCCATCAACTAGTAACTGGCTGCTCTACAGATGTGCACCTCCATTCTCCCCAAAACAAGGGATCTTCAGAACAACTGGGCCTAACCAAGCAGAGTATAGCTCTGGATCTGTGAACATGTGGGTGGGGTGAGACTTTCTGGTGGTGAAGGTGAGAAAATGCAGACTCAGAAGCTTCTGGCAGCTGGGGTGCAGCTTCTGGGAGAGTCCTGATCTGCAGCAGAAGACATAGATAGGGGTGAGGTAATGATTGAAGAAAGATTCCGCTACCATCAAGTCTTTGGTTCTAGTCATTCCCAATTACTCTCTTACTTTTCCTTGTCATAAGAGTGAGTACATTTAGCTTTTTTGCCTAAGGCAGCTCAAAATGCAAGCCTGTGATTTACATATCGAAGAGTCAAGACTAATAGAGTAGCATACTAAGGACACTGAAGGGACTTCAGTTCGCTTCTTCACACAAACATAATCTTATTTTGTTTTTTCTTAGGACAGGTACAGGCATCACACATTGAAAAAACTCAAGAGTTTCTGTATTCTGAATTCTACATTTTTAATAAATCATTGAACTCTCCTTTTACTTTCCCATAGATATAGTTACTAATTCAAACAATATTTTTATACTTTGGGGCTTTAAAATTATAGCAGGTGTGGATTCTTAAATATGTTAATATGTACTATTGCCAGACTATAAAATTACCACTGTATATCTACGTTGTTATTTTGTTCGTTTAAACTCATCAGTTCCACTTCTAGTACTCCATCCTATGAAAACAAGCCTGTATGTGAACAATAATATATAGGGTGTCCCTCAAAATGTACACACATTGAATAATTATAAAGGCTGTATTTATTTAAATACATTTCACTTTCAAAACTGAGCTATCAGTTGTTAAAGTGTGTATACATTTTTGGGGACAACCTGTATGTGCAAGTTTATTTATTGCAGCTTAATTTTTAAGGACGAAAAATATAACAACTTAACACGTGTCCAAATCTTAGGTGCTATTTAAATCCCATGCAGCCTTTAAATAATTTTTGGAACATTTGATGACATGAGAAAATTCTGATGATACCTTTTTCAATGAAAAATAAAGAAGCCATAAAAGAATATATGCAATAAAATTCTGATTTGCAATATGCATACAAACCAACACACCAAGGGCATTTGTGTGTGTTCGGAGCTGTATAGCAAAACCAACAATGGTTCTTCCCTAGGCAATTAGATTACTAGTGTACGGAAGACATTGTGATTGACTCCCCAGCATCCGTCCATTATCCCCTCTACCTCCACCCCATATAGAGGAACGTTGCAATTTGGTCAGATCAACTTCACCTTGAGTTCCACAGGTGGTCCATCACTGAGTGAGGTCAATCAGAATGACACCATTCCTTTAGCTATGGTTATTAGGTTAGAGGTGGACACATAATTCAGGCCTGAGCCATTTACTGCTAAGCATCAGTTTGGCATTAATGTCTGGTTCAGAGATAGGCCTACAATGTCATTTGATCCAATCAGAATAGTCCAAAGACTTTTCATTGAGTAGGAGACAGCCATTTTCTTTCCCTGACCATTGGTGAGGAAACATGGAGTCCCAGGTGATCCTGGAAGAAATGTTGTGACCATAGGGGAAAGCTGGCCTTAAGGTGAACACAGAAGACAGAGCAGAGATGGAGCTAACATATTTCTAATCATTTAGGCTAATGACACTGAGGTTTTCGTTACATGAAAATAAAACAGACCAAACTTAAATAAAGCAATTTTCATTTTATTCTTCATGTATTACAGTATTTTTAAAAGATTTTCTGCATCAAACATATATTGCTTTTATAATTAGAGAAGATTTTTTTATTAAAAAAATTGCTACTAGCTGAAAACTGGCAAAGATTCATTAAATCAGTGTGTGGTTCTCTCCTTACTCTCCACCTTCTTCTAAACCTCCTTCAATTCTTTTCCCCAATTCCCACAAGAGCCAGAGTAGCCAACAAAATGTCAACATTTTGTCACTCCATTAATTAGGAGACTTGAATTGGGTGAGGCTCAACCTACATCCTGTGAAATTGATTGGCAAGTGACTGGCAGAGCTACCTTCTTGCTAATGGGGCAATGGCAGAGACAGGATTGATCACTACTGTTTATCACCATGAGGCTCATTCTGAACATATAGAATCCTGGAGGGATTCATAGAGACACTGGATATCTTATGCTGACTGAAGAAACTTCAAAGCCAGGATCTCGAACTCCTTTGTTTAATGTGGTAGTGTGGTCAAAGGAAGAAACCTGATGAGCAATGTGGATTGCAAAAGCTAGAAGTAAATTAAACTGGGCATATATTCACATCTAATGAATTACAGTCACATCAAATTGGTTAGAACAAAAGGCATGATCATTGGAGAGAGTGTATTTTTTCAGGAACTGAGCTAGAGGCAAACGGTGAGAATAAGAGACATAATTCAGGAGTCTATTGAGAAGGTGATTCAGACATGGAACTGGAGAGGAACAGCGGAGCCAGTGGCTAAGCATCTTTATGATATCAAATAAATGGCTATAATAAATACAGCCTTGGGGAAGGAGAATGCTCTTTGGGAGAATTTGTTTAA
>NW_005371694.1:776198-792514 GCF_000412655.1 Myotis brandtii
CCCATCCCATGGCCTTGCTCCTGGTTCCAGATTATAGGCATAATGGGGCTGCCGTTAACTAGATGTGAAATCTTAGGCCTGCCACTTAACCTCTCTGTCCTGGCGTTTTCTCACCTGTAAAAAGGGCCAGAGTCCACCAGAGTGCTTTTAAAATTCTGCAGCTCTACAATTGGTCCATCCATCTGCCCATCAGCACAAATCAGCCAATGAGAAGAGCCTTGGAAGCCTGTACTCTCTGGAACCACCTGTTGATTCCCTGCTGGTGAGGAAGGCATCCTCCCAAACTGGCTCTCTCAGGGAGGCAGGGGGCTTTTCAAGTCAGAGCTGCTCTCCTTGCAGCTGCTCTGCAGGAGGGGGGAAAAAAACCTGGATTTTAAAGAAGCAAATACTTTTTTTTTTAAACAAAATTAACTCACAGCTGCAAGCAGTACAATGAAAGCACATTTTAAAATAATCAGATGCTTTTTGGGGCCTCCTTCTGCAGCCAGAACAACTTCAGTCGGAGCTGCTGCCGGCTGCCTTTCAAGGCTGCAGCGCTGGGTGCCAACTCTCCAGGGGTGAAGTGAGGCCTAAAGCTGTTGGTGCCAGAAAAGAGGCCTAAAGTTTTATGATTTCGGGGGCCCTAAAAGCCTCAGCTGTTTGTTCTCTTCTAATTAGAATGCATTACATATTTGTGAAAGGCATCTGACAGCTAATAGTTTCTTTTTAAAGGGTCACTTCTTTAAATACTTTTAAAAATGTTTAGTGATCTTTTAAATTCCGTTTCATTAACTAATTTTTATTTTATAATAGTAATAACATGTGAGCCCATGCAGTCGCTGAATAGTGCTTGAGATGACCAAGGTCTAAAATCATGCTAATTTCTGAATTTCCACTTACACTCAGCACATTGAGATTTAGATAAAGATGCCATATAGTTAGAGGGTTGTTTAAGACACTCCACTCCACCATGATGTATCTGTATGTGAATTTATGCATGTTGTTCAGGGTGCTGAGTTGACCTTAGAAGAAAATGACATAATGGAGTTGAATATTTTGAGAAAAGCCTAATCAAATATTTAACACATGGGAGAAGCCAACTTTGTCTCAAGAGAATCAAGATTCTTCATCATGAGAAACTGAAAGTCAACAATCACCTTGATCGCTGGGGCTGGGCACAGGGACTTAAAGTCAGGTGACTTCAGGGCGTGAATCCCTTCTGAGCCACCCTGAGTAAGACCCTGCATCTCCCCAGATTTCTCACCTGCAAAGCAGAGATGGTAATTGTTACCTACCTAATGCCATGAGGATTATACAGGAGAGCATCTGTATAGTGAGCATCCTATCTGCTCATATTGGAGTCTTGCCTGACAAACATTTATTGAGCATCTACTATTTCAATAAATGTTCCCTTTCCTTTATTTTAAAGCACTGATTTAGCTATCAAGTCTCAGGAGGGTAAATGGGTTTAACATCTTCTGAAGATTTAAAAAGTAGACCAAGGCCAAATTTGAAACAATACTGGCTGGAAAAAAAAAATGGGCCTTTTCACTTCAAGATTGGAAAAATCACTAAGTTCCAAAAAAGTTTTTTATATAAATTAAGGGATGTTCTATATTTAACAGGCTTTAAAAGATAACTAGAAAAAATAATTTGAAACAGACCTAATCTGTTGAAATTGCTTTTCTCAAAGTAAACCATGTTTTTATATCAGAGAAAGGAACCTGGCTATGACTGAGAAACAATTCCTTTGTTCTCATTGTAATTAGTAATGATGATGTTATCTTATTTTAGATTCGGAAGATAGCCAGCCTATTATCATCATAATTAAGAGTATAGAGTAAAACCACATGTTGTTATTAAGGCCTAGGCCTGTCTTTCTTTAATTTAACAATAAATAATAACAGCAATTGTAATAATAATGCCAATGCTATTCTAAGCTCTGTAAATATAACTTATTAATACTTGTATTAACCCTTGTGGTAGTTACTATTTCTTTTTTTTAAAATATATTTTATTGATTTTACAGAGAGGAAGGGAGAGAGATAGAGAGTTAGAAACATCAATGAGAGAGAAACATTGATCAGCTGCCTCCTGCACACCTCCTACTGGGGATGTGCCCACAACCAAGGTACATGCCCTTGACTGGAATCAAACCTGGGACCCTTGAGTCCACAGGCCAACGCTCTATCCACTGAGCCAGACTGGTTACGGCAGTAGTTACTATTTCTTATCTTATTTTACACATGAGGAAACTAAGACACAAAAGGTTAAATCACTTGTCTAAAGTCACATAGCTTAATGGTAGAGGCAGAATTTAAAGAAAGGCAGTTGTTTCCAGAGCCCATAATTAACCCACTTAGTATACAATAATTTTTAAAATGTTGAGTCATGTCATCATAAGCTATCTTGAAACACTATATGCCATCTTAAATACCTAAATCTGGGCTATTCTATATAATAAAGAGGTAATATGCAAATTAACCCTCACACTCTCACAAGATGGCTGCCTATGACCAGGCCGGCAGCGGTTAGTGTGGGATGACCAAAGGACTGAACAAGCAGGCTGTGTGGGACAACCAGGCGGGGGGGCCGTGAGGGGCGACCAGGCCAGCAGGGGGGCAGTTAGGGGCAACCAGGCCAGCAGGGGGGCAGTTGGGGGGGATCAGGCTGGCGAGGGCGGGATTTGGGGGCAAGCAGGCCGGCAGGCAGAGTGATTAGGGGCAATCAGGCAGGCAGGCAGGCAGGTGAGTGGTTAGGAGCCAGCAGTCCTGGATTGCGAGAGAGATGTCTGACTACTGGTTTAGGCCCGATCCCTGTAAACTGGCAGTAGGACATCCTTCAAGGGGTCCCAGATTGGAGAGGGTGCAGGCCGGGTTGAGGAACACCCCCTCCCCCATGCACAAATTTTGTGCACCGGGCCACTAGTAGAATAAGAATGTCACTTTCAATAAGAGGTATCCTATCTAATAACACAAATTTCGTAACCCGGGCCTCTCATATATTATAAATGGGAACAAATATTGTCCTTGAAGTTCACAGTGTTGTTTGCAATTGGTGTCTAGGGGGAGATACATTTTGGAATGTAACATATTCTTCCAATAAGCATATGAGCTTATAGGCACAATGTTTTTTATTGTGATGTAGCTGTTTGGTTTCTTTGTAAGTTGGAGGTAAGTCCATTATGTTACAACATGTCAGGCAATCACAAGTCAAAAACCCATATCTACCAATATGCCAGTTATAATGTGAATACCGTATAGGTGCAATGTCAAGAGAATAACAAAAATTTCCCTTTGACAAACATTTATTCTTGTCTTCCAGAAGCTTAAGGGCGAATGAGTCATGTCACTTAAACATCTAAGAAACAAAGAAACAAAAGATTGGGGAAAATATGCCTTTGTATAATAAAAGGGTAATATGATAATTAGACCGGATAGACCGGATGTCTTCTGGATTTCATTCTGGACATCCTTCCTGACAAAGCTGGGGGCATGGCCAGCCTGCAAACCACCCATGGCCCCTTGCCCAGGCCAGCCCCTCCCCCACCCCGATCTGGGACAAAAAACCCCGATCGGGAACCCCCCCACCCTGATTTGGGGCTCCCTTCAGGGCAGGTCAGCTGGCCCCCACCTTGCACCAGGCCTCTATCCTCTACACTAATAAAAGACAAAGATGCTAATTGACCGCACCTTTGCTACACCCACCAGCCAATCAGAGTGACTATATGTAAATTAATCCAACCAAGATGGCAGTTAATTTGCATATACCGGCTGGGAGCGAAGACTGAAGACAACGTGGAAGCGAAGCGCTACAGAAGGGAGCAAAGTAGAGGCGGCGGAGACAGGAACAGAGCCAAGGTGGCGGAGGTGGGAGGCAGGAGGGAAACCAGCCGCGGGGTGGAGCGGGAGGGAAACCAGCTGGGCGGCGGTTTTCGCTCCCTTCTCTGCTTTGCTCCAGCTGCAGGAAGCCCTATTCTTGCAGGAATCTTCCTGCAACAGGCCTCTAGTATATAATAAAAGGGTAATATGAAAATTGACCCTAATGGCAGAACGACCAGAATGACCACTGAATCAGTCACTATGAGGCGCACTGACCATCTCTTGGTCCCTTTCCCCAGCTGGCAGGCTCAGATCACCTGATGGCCACCCATGGCGGGGACAGGGCCAGCGAGCAGGTGGGAACAGCCAACCTCTTGGTCCCTTCCCCAGCCGTCAGGCACCGATCACCTGATGGCGAATGGGGAAGCGGGGGTGGGTGGTGGTGGGGAGTGGGGCCAGCTGCGGGCAGCTGGAGAAGATGGCCCTGATCACAGGCCAGGCCTAGGGACTGTACCCACACACAAATTTCGTGCGCTGGGCCTCTAGTGTCTGTCATAACTATACTTGAATAAACCAGTTTATTCCTAAATACCTTTCAAATCTACTTCCCCTACACAGCTCCTTTGCTTCCCCAGTCCTGACTCAGACCCTTACCAATTGCCCCTACAGCTCTGTAATAACCTCCTGCTTGGTCTCTTCCTGAAGTTCCGTCCTTCCATTCCATTTTATACATCATCTCCAGGTGACTTTGCTGAGACAGAGCACTGACCCATTGCTGTTCTTCTGACAACCCTCCTCTGAGTCTTCACCTTAGGATGTCATATAAAACCTCCACAGAACCCTCTGCCTAGTTCTCCAGCCTCTTCATCCAAGAGGTGCTGCACCCTTCACACTTTTCTCTTTCAAGCATGTGGAATGCCTCTCCTGCTCTTGTCTGCTGGGAGAAATCCTGGGAATTCTTTCAGATTAAATTTAACCATCACCCCATTGGAGAATCCTCCTTTAACCACCTCTTTACTCGTCCCTTAGAAATAATTCTCTCACCTCTGAGCTCCATAATACTTTATACAAACCTTTATTATAGTCCTTCCTGTGCTGTTTTGTAATTCTTTACATATCAATCTTCCTCACCAAAGGGAGTGCTCTGTAAGGTGAGGATTGTGTCCTCACACTCTAGCTGCATATCTAACACAGTGCCTGACACAGAAAGGGTGTTTGAAAAGGGTTGTAGTTTGAGGAATACATACATAAACGAGTGATGGAACCAATTATATTGCTCAAGTAAAGGGAGAATTTTGGAAGCTTTCTCTAAGTTAGTTTAATGAGCTTATATATCAGTTGTGGTGGTCTAGAGACTATAATAAGGACTAGATGGCACAAAGTCTCGGGTAGAGTCTCAGACTGGCACTAATTAGCTTGTGGCCTTGGACAGATCATTTAACCTAACAGTACCTCAGTGTCTTCATCCAGAAGACAAGGGTACAGATAGTTAAAAACTCCCAAGGTTGCCTTAGGATTGAACAAAAATAATTCATGGTCAAAATGCTTTTGAAAAATATAAGTGATTTCAGCAAAGCTTCTCATTCAGACCTCTTATATGTAATTTCATGCCAGGGAGGCATAACATGTATATGTCTCTTCACTCCTTATCACTCATGGTTATCTGCTTGTCCTCCCTTTAATCACGCTGGGTTATTGAAAAGGCTCTAGAAGGTTAGTTTTCATAGGTCAGTATGCTCACGAGCAGAACCTAGAATTACAAAGAGACTCATCGAAAATATAGCACACATTCAGTACAAAAAGATCACGACTTTATTAGACCATCAAAAGTCAAAGGCATAATTTGAAATGATGAACGTATCCATTTTAAGTTACACATTACTTTGCATAGTTAATATCACTGTAATTAGTCATAGTTCCTATAATTTATTGAAAAGATGCTCATTCCCTTTAGTGTACCACAGTGATGAATGGTGGGGGAACAACTTTGGAAGCTGGAGTCAAGAAAATGAGTAACAGTTGGAGAATTAGTATGTAAATCAATAATATCCTTTCTTCTTCATTTTGAAACCAGGATTTTCATGTCACACAGCAAAATCAGAGGGCTCCCATGAGTTAGAGCTGTTACCACACCCCACAGAACTAGGCAGGCTGCTTCAACTGTAGGAAATGTTTAAAATCCTCTCAAACATTTGAGTAAATCTCCAGTAAATATTTAAACTCTGTATAACTAGTCACAAATAAATTAAGCTGATTTTATGCAGTCTCTCTAATTAGAAGGGCACAGCATTTGTTGAAACGTGATTAGTATTATTCATTAAGCAAAAAATTCTCATTTGTATCTTATTATCACTATTCTGCATAAACCAACACAATTTGTCATGAACTCCCTCATTTGCTGTATCCTCAAAAAGCAGATTATGCTTATTTTTCATTTGGACAGTGGAAAATCAAGCCAGGTGTTTGGCAGCACCGGAGTGTTCAGGTGTAACTGTGCCAGTGATGGAACATTACGAGCAGCGTGGATGAAGAATGAGGCATGGAGAATCTTGGGACCGAGGTGCCTTGAGGCCCATCCCTTCCGAGCTCCCCCGCTGATGAGACAGGTGTTGCGCAGGGCTGCTGGGAGGGGAGAGGGAAACCGAAAAGTAACTTTTTTGTAATGTCAGATCTTTCCCCTTCCATCAGAACCTGAAAACGCTTGCTTGAATTCCTGCTGCATGCGAGCTACGAGCATGTGCAATGTTGAAACCCCCACAGCAGTATCTTTGTTTAAAATATTTCCAAAGCATAAAAATTCAGCTCCACGATTTGTCTAGAACTGTCTGTCTGTCTAGACACATAAGCACTGTCCATATTTAGCTTTCCTCAGACTCACAGATATTGACAGATAAGACAAAGTCTATGGTATATTATCTGGGTGAAAAGGGACTGTGGGCTGCTTCTCCTCCTCGGCAATCTATTCATTTTGTCTTTAAAATCTTCTTTGTTCTCTAGCTCAGGTTAGAGACTCCATTAATGCTTCTGACTGCAGCTGCTTTATGATTCTGGCAGAAATAGGGACGTGAATGAGGTAGGTCTATAAAACAGTGGCGTGATGACAGGAAATTATTTTTTTAAGGTAGCAGTGTACTTAAATATGCTACTTCAGATCCTGTCTGTCCTTTTGGAACTTTAGAGCTGTGAGGGACTGTATACTAACTCCTTGTCCTCCAAATGTGTCACTTTCTCTTTTTTTTCTCTCTCTCTCTGTTCCCCTTTGTTACTTCACTATCATCTCTTGCTTTTGTAAACACTGCCTTTCTCCCACTCTTTCTGATGTGGTTGATTTTCTGAATGGTGTGGGAAAAATATTTAAGAAAACCGTATTGTAGAGAATGGTATTAATCATACCCTTTCTTCATTTTGAAACCAGGATTTTCACTAAAAACATACACAGCAAAGGAGCGAGGAATGATGGTGGTCTTCAAATGTCCACAGGATGCTCAGGGCCAGGTTAGCACCATGGAGTGGCTGCAAAAGCCACTCTAAAGCAAGCAGGGAGCAGCTCCTGGGAGGCAGATCATGGCTCTGCGGGGGGAAGTGCTCTCTACCACAGCTGTCCAGACATGGAAGAGGCTGGCTTGTGAGGTGGTGAGCTCCCCATCCCTGAAAGCAGTAAAGCAGAGTTAGGGGTGGGAGTTTGAACTATATGAGTTCCAAGTTTCTTTCCATCATTAACATTGATGATTCTCTTTTTCAGAAAGGCTGTGCTCAACTGCCTCCATCAAGCAAAGTGGGAGAATTCCCATGATAACAGAATTTCAAAATTCTTGTTTTTCTCTGCCTTGCATTTTCCGAATTCTGCAAAGTTGGCTACCTGCTACCACACATTACCTGACAAAATTCTGTTAACACCTGAGGCGGCTGGTCATGCTGAGAGAACAGTGTAATGCATGGCAATTATAACTACAGTTTTAGGGCACCCTTGTCAAGATTTCATGCGAGTAGACTGATGCGCTCCTGCTTACTGCTGTGTGGCCAATGCACAGCTACGAAGTTAATGGCCCATCAGAAGTCATCCTTTGCTTTCACAGCATTTTCTTGTCTTCTTCATGAATGAGGACTTGTCCAAATGCAGGCTGTAGGCATCACATTTTGGATATAAATATTTGATTCACTTGAGAGAATTTTACAAAGTTAAAAAATATTTAAAGATGCATCCGTGTGAGGTGGAATTAATTACAAATTAAAGGGGCAAACATATTATCTTCCCAAGTAGAAAAAGAGTTGTGAATCTAGTTTATTGGATAGATACAATAAGAAACTTTTGAATGAGGTTTTAAAAATTGTGGTCAGAGACTACCTACTTGTTGAAATACAGATTTCTGGGTCTGGCCCCAAACCTATTGTATTACTTTTTGCTGATGTATAACTAATTACCACTGACTTAGCAGTATAAAACAGCATCAATTTATTATCTGCTAGTTCTGAAGTTCGTAAGTCTAGGCAGGCTGGGTTAGTTTCTCTGTTTAAGGCAGGGGTCCTCAAACTACGGCCCGCGGGCCACATGCAAATACAAATATTGTATTTGTTCCCATTTTGTTTTTTTTACTTCAAAATAAGATATGTGCAGTGTGCATAGGAATTTGTTCATAGTTTTTTTTTAAACTATAGTCCGGCCCTCCAACGGTCTGAGGGACAGTGAACTGGCCCCCTGTTTAAAAAGTTTGAGGACCCCTGGTTTAAGGTGTCACAAGGCTGAAATTGGCATCCCACTAGGCTAAGTTCTTATTTGAAAGCTTTGGGAGCAAAGCCAGTTACAAGACCCCTCAGATTGTTGGAAAACTTCAGATCCTGGCTGGATGTCAGCTTGGAGTGGCTCTCTGTTCCGGAAGGCCACCCATATTTCTTCCCACATGACCCTTTCAATTGTCAACCCAGCAAAGGCATGTGGAGTCCTTCTCATGGTTGGAATCGCTCTGACTTCTCTGCTGTTACATGTCAGAGAAAACTCTGCTTCTAGAGGGTTCCTATGATTAGAGTAGGCCCAGCTAGATAATCTCCATATTTTAAGGTGCATCAACTTGAGACTTTAATTACATTTGCAAACTCCCTTCACAGCAGTACCTCAATTAGTGTTTGATTGAATAAATAGGGTACGGGGGTCTTGGGAACCTATCTTTAGAATTCTGCCTACCACACCTACTAAATCTGAGTCTCTTCAGTGGACCCAATAAACTCTGTCTTTTACACAACAGTTCAAATGTTCTGGTGAATAATTAAGTTTGGGAACTACTGGCTTAGAAAGAAAAAAAAGAAAAGCAGTGAATGTTAGGTGATAGGTGAGTGATGTAGACAACAACTGTTGTAAGAGTTTAGAATGAGGGACCACTGAAGACTGAAGGTGCCAGTAGTTGCAGAGATGTTCACGGAGAAAGGGACAGTGTAGAATTTACAGGCAAGGGAGAAGGTCTGAGCAGAGGTTTGAATATGGAAAAACATATAATTGGGCTTTCTGAGTACAATTCAATCAAATTGGTTGGAGTGGAGGTGTATAATTGTGATTTGGGGGAGAAGGTGTAAGGTTGAGATTATATCAGGTAGGACCTTGATTGCCAGTTCAAAGAGTTGAAATAAAGTAAGCCATGGAAAGTTTAAAAAAATAATTATGTTTCAAAAGTTTTCTGATATTATTCCCTTTACCCTCCTTACTCACTGAATTTCTCTGCAGTTGAGGGTTATATTTTGATTTTCTTACAGCAAAGTCAAAGTCTTGGTTATATTCCAATGCTAGCCAAACATTATTATTATTATTATTGTAGGGGATGAAGAAAGAAGGGGGTTCTCAAATTAGTTGTAAGAGATGAACTGGCATTTGGGAAAGGGTAAGATGACTCAGAGTTCAGATTCTCTGAAGGACAGTGGGGGCGACAATCTGAGTTTCTCTTAGAAGCATCTTCCTACATATGCTGATCCCCAAAATGCTCTCCATTCACCCTCCTCCAGGTATAAATGTATCCCGAAGACCCCATACCCTCAACGGGGAGTTGTGGGAGGAGGATTATTTGTCCCGACCTAGTCATTAGAATTGAAAGATGAGAGGCAGTTTTGTCACTTGGAACAGAAGGCGAACTACCTTGGAGCCAGGTTCAATAGCTTTGAATACCAGATGAAGACTGCAGATACAGGAGGGTATCATCTGACAAGCATCTTAAGCAGATGGATGACAGAATGGGTGCGCTGGAGAGTATGGTTCATTCAATGACTCCAGATAATGCTTCTTTAAATTTGAAAGCAAGTCATTGGGAAACAGCCAGCAAAGCTGTAACTCGTGGACTTCTGGCCTCCTGGTAAATCTAGATAGGAAAGGGGGAGGGACGTATGTAGTTTTGGGTTCTGAAAAACTCAAATTGCTTCTCAGAAGAAGCAGTATAGACTTTACTTAGTAAAATTTATGAAGATTGAAATCAAATGCTCTACCCAGGATAGTGGGGAAATATTTTAGTAACAATTTATGTGTTTAAAATATTCAACGAACTATAGAAAAGATGATCTAGGCTTGTCCTTCCCCACCACTGAGAGAGGACATTACCCTGAGTTTCAGAATCACATAAGTTCACCTTTAGTGATGTTTTACTTAGAAACATAGACTGCAGAACCTCAAGAGCTCTGAACCCTTAAAGTTCATCTAATCCCATTATCTCTTAAATTTATTTTCCTTATTAATTTAACCATCAAGAATAACTGACTCATCCTATGTGAGAGTTTGGGAAAATAAAGATGAACCAAACATATCCCTGTCTTCATGGATTCAAAAATGTTATTCCAGTACTTTTGATTGCATTGGATCAGAGAGATCTCTTTTGGCAATCCATGTTAGAGGTGGGAGTAGAAGCAGTGGGGCTTGAAAAATGTGAATGAGTTCCCAAACCTAAATTCTTTCTCACATCTCACAACAAACAGATTTCCAGCTAGAGTTTGAATTCATCTAATGAATACTGTCTCTGTCTTCCCAAGGAGTTTTTATTGTTGATTTTCAGTAATATCTCTGGGCAATTGAAATTCAGTCCCAGGGCTGCTGGTTCACCCCATCAGCAGGTAAAAGCTTGAGTTTACTTTTCTGCATTGGCTTGGTGTCTGATTTCCCCAATTATAAGTGACAAGTAAACTCATCTTTAGTGGATAAAAGCTTTTCATATTAATCTGCCTTGCTGTATAACTACATAGATCTCTATGGAGAGGTAACCAAAATCCTAAATCCAGTCCAGGCATCCACTGTGATCTGAGTTCCTGAATGCAATTCAAAACACAGTCTCTTTGAGCAAACATGTTTTGATGTAACCCTATCACCTGTTTTGTCCTGTACTTATAAATTGGACTAGATGACACATACACTTTGAGAACTCCTTTTACTTTTCTAGCTTGAATCTCCATGTGATGATTGTGGCCTTCAGGAACCTGTCATTTTTAGAGCGAGAGAAGAATGAAGAAGGCAATACTTTTGGTGTTTGGAGCAGAGCTAACTAAAGCAATGTTACCATTTTCTTATGCCTCCCTGGTCCTATTGGGCCTTGCAATTAGAACCAACAAAGGAGTAACATTGGAGGAAGATAGAAGAGAGCTAAGCAATGTAAATCCATCAAATAGGGACTCCGGGGCATGGCAGAGAAGCAGGAAGAGCTCTTCATCTTTTGGCTCCTCATATCCAAAGCTCCTTCCCTACTTATCATAGCCCAACTGTGCTCTGA
The DNA here is from genome assembly GCF_000412655.1 of Myotis brandtii. Lineage (NCBI taxonomy): Eukaryota > Metazoa > Chordata > Mammalia > Chiroptera > Vespertilionidae > Myotis > Myotis brandtii. The sequence continues at coordinate 787,729 of NW_005371694.1, forward strand.
GGAGAACTGCAATATGTCCTTGGATTTTTCTTCTCCCAGGGTTGGAATGAGATGCGAAGGCCATAACTCTTTCTATAGCTATAGTTTTCAATCTTGAGCTGAGCACTGGACAGACAGCTTGGAATTAAGAAGACCAACATTTCTTCAAAGAAATCTTACATAAATAAAACAAATAAATTCCTCCTTAAAATAAGAAATAGGGATTTCAAATTATTAATTTCTCAGATTTCTCCTCAGGGCTCATATGAGAAACTTTTTTAGACCAGGAGGGCTTCACACAATATAGTTGGAAACACAAAATTAGAGGTAAGACAGTGAGGTAAATAATTCTGATGAATGTTACAAGCTAACCCTTTAAAGACCTGCTCAGGGTACCAGACAAATTACTCTGTCACTCAGGTAAGGACTGATCCCACTTTACTTTTTGTCAACCAGATGTTTGCTGGAATCCTGCTCTCAGTGAATGATCACTTGAGAGTATATAGCTATGAACCCACTGGACTTAGGAGTGTTGCCTGTGTTATATTACTGTTGCTGTACTTACCATCCTAGTGTCTTAGTTGGCATCTTGGACTCTTTAGTTCTCAGTCTTAAAGGACATTGGTCTTGACCAAACAGATGTCCATGTCATTCTCTGCTGGGAGAAGTCTAGGCATGCTTTGTGTGTTTGAGCCAATCCATTTTATAATAGCACATCCCTTCTGTGGATAACTCCCAGTTTGGCAATCCTATATAATAAAAGCCTAATATGCTAAGTGTTTGACCGTTTGTTTGACCGTTCAACCAGGGGGGCAGATGCTCCAACCAGTAGGTTAGCTTGATGTTGGAGTCCAGCCGATTGGGCCTGGGCAAGACAGGCTGGATATGCCCTGGAGCCCTTCTGTGGTCTCTCCCCAGTCCCTGTTGTGCACCAGTGGGGTCCCTTGGCCTAGCCTGCGCTCTCTCACAATCTGGAACCCCTTGGGGGATCTCAGAGAGCCAGTTTCAGCCTGATTCCCACAGGTCAGGCCAAGGGACCCCACCGGTGCATGAATCTGTGCACCAGGCCTGTAGTTTATTTATAATATTGAAGCAGAACTTATAGCTCATTGGTCCTAAATCTGCTCCTTGAGAGCATCATGGAATAACAGTAATTTCTCTTCCACATGACAGAACTCATGTCTTCAGGTATCTGAAGATAGAACTATGTCTTCATAAAGCCTTCTTTTTTATATTATGTATTATCTCTTAAGAACGTTTTTATCATCTTATTTATGTAATGTTAAGTGGTAAAACTTTTTTACCTGATTGCCTGCAGAAATGATGTTTTCTTATCTTAACAAAATCCAAAACTTTAAGCATTAGGTTTTCTATAAGAAGTTCTGTAGGAATTATAGAGTAAGATACATTTTCTTTGCATCATCATCCTCTGCGTCTTTATTTGGCTGCTTTCTGGACTTAAAGCAGTGATTTATCAAGAAAGACATCTATTATTTCCAAGGGAGTGAAAACAGTATTTGTATGGTAGAGGAAGGGTCGGCTGGTAGTGACCTGCACACTATCTGACACTTCTGCCCATTCCTCCACCACCCATGGACTGTGCTGATGGCTACTGCTATCATGCCAGTGGTCCTTTCCCAGGCTCTGGGAGGAACATATATATATATCAATGTTTGTTTTTCCATATTCTCTTTGTGAATCTCCAGATGTAATTGACTTTTTGTCTTTCTAGTGCCCAGAACAGTGACTAATACAAAGTGTACATTAAAAAAAAGTTGGTGCTTGAATGAATAGATAAATGAAATAAGAAAAAGCTCCATAGTCATTCTCTTAATTTTTGTTTTCTTTTATCTTTTCTTCTTCTTCTTCTTCTCTCTCTCTCTCTCTCTCTCTCTCTCTCTCTCTCTCTCACACACACACACACACACACACACACACCCCTAGGAGAGTCTAATCACAAACCAAAGCCATGTGCCATTTTCCCCCTCACCAGCTCAAGGTCTTAGCATCATGTCAACCTGGCTGCTGGATTCCTCTGACAGTGGATGCTGATTTCAGGATCTGAACTCTCCTGCTGTTCAGAGTCGCTGAGTCCACTTATTTCACTTGCAATAGCTAATTTCAGTCTTGTGCCTTCCACCCCCTGTCAGTTCCACAGTTTTTTGCTCCCAGCAAATTCTGATTGGGAGTAGTCTTGACCTGGGCCCCTGTTACCTACAGTTGGATCTTCCTAGTCCTAACTACCTATGCCTCTGCTTACTGTCTCATTCATTCATCATTCATTCATTCATTTAGCAAACATTTGCTGTATGCTTATTCTATTCCTGAGAAAACAACAATGAATACTGATCCTTGCTCAAAAGGCATTAGTCTAACGGAACCCCACACTCCTGTGAGAGTCTTAATCCGTTGTCTGCTGCTGGGACCTCTATTAAGAGTTCATCTGGCTCTCACTGCATTTGTTTGTTTGCTGGGTCCTGATTCCATCATATTTCTCCTCACCATCACCTCTCTACTGCTGTCTAGGTCCGGTACCTGACACCTGTGTGTCTACCTTAGAAGCCTATGCTCACTGAAGTCAGCAGTATGCTTCCATAGCTGTCCATGTCTTTATGGGGGCATCATCATATCCTGTGCAACTGAGAAGTTCCCTATAGGCATGCACACATAAAAACACAGACATACTCACATGCAACACATTTATAATGTGTGCTCTATTGTACTCCACCAGAAAAAAGTATTTTAATCATATCAGTTACCTCTTTGATTCTACAACTTATTGTTTGTTACATGCCCCCAAACATTTACACTTGCATGGAATAGGTGACTAGGGATTCAGATAGGATTTTCTGGAATAAATATTAAGATGGCAAGTGCCTAACGTGCCAAGCTCAGTTCACTGGATCTGGATCTGAATATGAATAGTTGGTGGTAACAAGGACATATTTTTTTTCTTTTTCCCCCTAATTTCATATTATCACATTGACTGTATCAGGGCACATATTCATTGCCTTAGCCTCCTGGGTTGAAACGCTGTGCACATGCATAATCAGATAAGCAGAAATGGGCCCCATCCCCATTTTGAAACTCAATGCACCTGGAACAAAGAACCTCTGATTCTGCTTGCCATCTGTTGGGGTAAGAGAAGGCCTGTCGCTGCCCCATTTGCCACACTTAAATTGAAGTGTGCATTCTTTGTAGGCTGCCGTGAGCCTGGATCTGCAGCCTGGGTGTGTATTTCACCCTCAAATGCCCCAGATGAAGTTGTGTGGGAGTTCTTTGACTTCTCACATTTGGGAGTAGAGTGAAATTTAATTTCTAAGTAGGAGGACTAGTAAGGAAGAGCCAATGTTCTGTAAACTATAGAATAAAAGACAGAGACAAAAAGAGAGATAATAAGTGTATGTTTTATTTAATAATGTTCTCGGCAGTTTCAGTCATTTTCCTGTAATTTTCATGATGAATGCAAGCGATACTTTTCTGCATATCCTTAGAGTTGAGAAAACAAGCTGGGGAAATAATTTTTTAGTCAAATATAAAACCGTACATGATTCTAATACCTTGGAGAAGATTTCCTTCTACTTTCCATTGTTCTGTAAATGAAAAGTAAATTATGCTTTGTTAAAAAACTTTCCATTGAATAGTTTTATAGCAAATGTTTCATTCACTTCAATAAATAAATGTACAATATTTGTGAGGAAATTGAGACTCAGGCTTTGTAAAATTTAACAACTCCACCAAATTAGTCTCTCCGGTTCTTATTCTGCAATAGAAAATTATACTCCTTAACTTTTAGTTAAGTAGCATTTAAATAAAACGTCTAATTCACTTTCAAGCTTTTGTGAGGCACTAGACTTGAGATGCAAAAAAGTAGTTAATGTTAGAAAGCAAAAGGATTTTTAATAATTATGCTTCATCTTAATGGGAGGTGCCATCTTAATGAGTGGTAGCATGGATGAATTGCTAGAACACTGCTTTAGAAATTAGACTTCTGGAGGCCTCCTTGCAAAACTTTTAACACATCACTCTGTGGTTTTTGCTGATGCTTCAACCTCTCTAGACATTTGATTTTTATTTTATAAAATGGAAATAGTAAATGCTGGTATCCACAAAGCTCTTAGGGATCCTTAAAGAAAATGAGCTATTTGCATGTAAATGATATTGGAAATCATGGTGGACTTACCTAAAATCTAGAAGGGACATTCAGGAGATTTCATTTGTGAAACCGCTAATCCCAGTCAGAATTATTTTAGACCCTGGGTTAATATCCTTGTTCTGTTTGGTATATCCTATATAATAAAAGGCTAATATGCAAATTGTCCCTTCAGGCGTTTGACCGACCAGGAGTTTGACTGCTTGCAATGCTGTGCACTGACCACCAAGGGGCGGCACGGAATGAAGGAAGGCCCTGGCTGGCAGCTGGCAGCCAGGGAAAGGAAGGCCCCGATTGGCCCTGATTGACAGCCTCTGATCGCCAGCCAGGCCAAATATCTACACTATAAAAGAGAAACATGGTAATTAGCGTACGACTGCTACCCTTCCCATTGGCTAATCAGCATATCCTTATGCAAATTAACTGTCAGCCAAGATGGCGGCCGGCAGCCGGGCAGCTGGAAGCGAACATGAGGCTTGCTCCAGTGACTGCAGAACCCCACGTTCCCGGCCTGACTTGCCAGCCTCTGAGTTGCAACTCTAATGAACTATGTACTATGTTGCAAATGTAGTAGCTAAACAAAACCCCAGACACCAGCTTTCAGCCTGCCGGGATCTCAGAGCTGAAGTTATACATTGTTTCGATTATAGAACG
>NW_005371694.1:793984-828921 GCF_000412655.1 Myotis brandtii
AAATTTGGGCATGGGGGGGGTGTCACTCAGCCCACCCTTCACCCTTTCCAATCTGGAATCCCACAGGGATTGGACCTAAACCAGCAGTCGGACATCCCTCTCACAATCTGGGACTGCTGGCTCCTAACCAGTCACCTGCCTGCTTGCCTGATTGCCCCAACCCCTCTGCCTGCCAGCCTGATCACCTCCTAACCACTCCCCTGCAAGCCTGATTGATGCCTAACTGCTCCCCTGCCAGCCCAGTCGCCCCCACCTGCCCTCCCCTGCCGGCCATCTTGTGGCTGTGGGCGCCGCCATCTTTGAGGGCAGGGCAGTCAATTAGCATATTCCCTCCTTATTGGCTCTGGGTGCCACCATCTTTGAGGGCAAGGCAGTCAATTAGCATATTCCCTCCTTATTGGCTCTGGGTGCCACCATCTTTGAGGGCAAGGCAGTCAATTAGCATATTCCCTCCTTATTGGCTCTGGGTGCCACCATCTTTGAGGGCAAGGCAGTCAATTAGCATATTTCCTCTTTATTAGATAGGATATATTTCAGAGAGGAAGGGAGAGGGAGAGAGAGATAGAAACATCAAGGATGAGAGAGAATCATTAACCATCTGCCTCCTGCATGTCCCTTACTGGGGATCAAACCCATAACCCAGGCATGTGCCCTTGACCGGACTGGAACCTGGAACCCTTCAGTCCATAGTCTGATGCTCTATCCACTGAGCCAAACCAGCCAGGCTGTTCTGTTTGTTTTGATTGATACTTATTTGGAAATGGATGTGAAGGAGGAAAGGAAGAAGAAAGAACTGAATATATTGAAACAATTATATTTGCTTCTAAATGTAGTGCTGTCTTTTAATCATAACAATTACTAGACCACATACACTGGCCTACAGGATATGCTATGAGAGGTCCAGAATCTTCACAAAACCTCAAGTCTGGCTATCCCTAGAAAAAATAATTGGAAGGGGTAGATTATAGTTATTACTTAGTGTCCTTTTTGGCATTTTGTGAACATAGGGCAAGCTACTTCTGTACTCTTGATTCTTACACACCAATGAAGAAAAGAGTAGGAAAGTGTTATTTTAAAAACTGTAAGATCATGGTTAGTCAACCATGGCCCTTCAGCCAGATGGGATGGGGCTGAGACTTGGCACTGGATTTCCTCACCAGTAGGGGCTGGAGCTGTGGGATCTCCTTCTGGAAGGCCAAATGCCTTCTGGGGGTGTGGTTATGTCAGAAAAATAGTCTTTTATGGTGGCTGGGGGAGGTGGAGGAGATGGTGTCAGTCACAGGGAATCTAAAAGATTGATCTTTGGAAGGACAGGCAATAGGAAGGAAGGGGCTAGCATTCATGAGAACTGAAAGTATCAGCAAAACTCACAGCTGAGATTTAAGTCAGATCTTGAACTTCTTGGAGTATTCTGAGGTCTACAAGTCTAGGTTCCTCATATACCGTGGGGCCTTGACTTACGAGTTTAATTTGTTCCGTGACGGAGCTCATAACTGAAATTACTCGTATGTCAAATCAATTGTGAATGAGTGAGACACGTGATGCTGGGCTGATGTTGTGGCGTTCACTGTGACGTTCGCTGCGCCAACTAGCGGTGGGGTATCTGAAGCTGGCTCGTAACCCGAATTTTAGCTCTCAACTCAAAGCAAAAAATCGGCCGAGAGACGGCTCGTATCTCGAAAAACTCGTTAGTAGGGACACTCGTAAGTCAAGGCCCCACTGTACTTGACATTGTGACTTAGGGACTAATATGCAATTTCTCAGATTCTCAGTTTTTGCTTCTGTAAAATGGTTTGAACAATAATTTGATGGATTATTTTGAGTATATGAGCAACCAATGTTTGGAAAGAGCTGTGTCTAGTCTCTGACATTTATTAATATTGAAAGGCAAATTGTGGCTCAAGCCCAGAAAGATTGATAACCAGCCGTTAAATATTCAGTCACTTTTGTATATAGCTAGAACTGACCCTGAGAACAAAGGAGAGTGAGAGTATTAGGTAGATCTGAGCCTGGAGGTGGGTCCAAGAACCCAGTTATGGGGAGTGCCTTTGAGCTGGGAAAACAGACTGAGGCTGACTTGTGAGCATTTGTTGTGCACCTGTGGCCAGTTTTACCTTTATCTCAAGATGAATTCATGTCTTAGTCATCTCTATTCTCCTGTACCTAGCACAGGACCTGGCAACATATATAACGATAAAATAAAACAAAATAGAAGAAAAATATCATATCTGAAGTGGGGTTGCATACCCCTGAGAAAGGCAGTGCCAAAACTCAGGCATTCCTTATTTTAGTCTTAAAAAAGGAACTTAGTTTAATCAGTCAGCCCTGCTCTCTGACACATAGCTCCAACCTTGATTTTGTGCATTATGTGACTCTCAGATTAAGAAATAATCCCCAGAGTAGCATGCAAATATATGAGCATATCAGCTGGGATTCTATGGAATATGTCTACCTAGGTCCAGTGGAGTATTAGCTTGTAAACAATAAATTATTCCAGCGGAAGAATGGATAATCCATCTTTTATTGCATAGCTGGTTCTCCCTAGATATGCAGTGTCTTTTATGTTTCTCTGTAACTGGTAGGACTAAATTTATAAACACAATTATTCATGAAGTTATATGATACTTCCCAGTATCTTTTATGAGCCATTTCATATATGTGATGCACTTGATCCATTAGCCTGGTTAATCATAGAGATAACAGGAGATATCAGAGGTGCGTGCACAGAATCCAGTTTGCAAGGAGTTCAGGAAATCTTTTGTTGGGCTCAGACCAAATGCGCTTGCATCTCATATGTTTCTTGGAGTCTCAGCCTGAACAGAACATATCAAATTGTACAAGGTAAATTTTTTTTTCCTGGTTAGCCAAATTAAAAAAATAAAAATCATCAGGCATTGAATAGTTTCTGGATGAAGGTGTAATTCTCTTGCAAATTCCTAGTCATGAGGGGGTATATTCATTAAAGGTTTATCCCAGAGGCACCCACACCTGACTCAGATTTCTCTAACATTACACGGAGTTTGATTAAAAAAACTAGATTGATTTTAAACAAAATTTCTAAATGGACAAATTTTGCCTAGTGTCTGAATGCAATAGGAAATTTTGTTAATTAAAAATGATTTCTTGTCTTAGATAACATGGTTTTAAAAAGTTCACAAACAAAATATGGGTCTTCACTGTAGTATGTGAAAACAGGCCCGCATTAGAATAGTCTGGGCCATCCTTGGGGCCTGCTTTCATTTATTGCTGTGACACGATGATGATCTTCACAGAGAAGTATCTACCCAACTAGAGAATCATCTGAAACGTTTTAGATTTGGGTGGCTAGGCAATTTAGCCCTAGTTTCATAGATGGGGCCAGAGTAACTTTTGTCTGTATATTTATGGCTGCTTTGTAATCACTGACTTCAGAGACTGTGTTGCCCGACATTCACTGACTTTAGATATCAGACCCAGAGCATCTGCAGGCACCCAGTGCTTTGGAGCAACAAGCTGACAACACATCTTATCCCCAGTGCCTAGCTTAGGTCAGGCGCGGAGAAGACACTCGGTGATGTGTGTTGAACAGTCAGCCAGTGTCCTCCACTGTAGTTTTTGCCTTGTAACCTTCAGTCATGGTTGTTGCTGCTTGAGGAGCTTCATGCTCACAACTATCATCAGTCCTGAGTGTGATGTTATCCTTGGTTAATACTGTTAAAGACTCAACAGTGTCAGTTCAATGACTATTCATGATTCACTTAATAGGTACCCTGAAGAAATCTAAAAGATGCAATGCAAAGGATTGTGGTAGGTTCCCTAGGAAATAAACACATGTATGAAATACAGTCCATGCTTTAGAAAGGCTATGGAAAGGAACAAGGCAAATTTGAGGAAGCATCTTATTACAATATTCAATAAGAAGAACAAATAATGTGGCATAGGAAGTGTTATTGGAAACCAAGAAAGGGGGAGGAGAGGAGGGTGACCTGGAGGCACTGGGGTTTGGTCTTAGCTTGGTAAGGGCATAGAACTTGGATGGAGTGAAAGGGGTGGTGTATTGTAAAAAAAAAAACGGTAGCTGATCTTCACGGGCCTTGGTGTGGGAACTGGCCTTTTCTCTATGGAGGAACTCTTGTAACCTAGAAATGGTCCAAAGAATTACCTGTGTGAGACTTTCCATTGAAGACTGGATTGGCACTTGTCATTTGTGTGGTACCAAGAATCCAGAGGAAGCAGCTTTCTGAAGTTCAGCTGGCTTTACATGAACAAAATCATAATTCTTCTTCCCCCATTTCAGCTGTGTTATTATTAGATTGTTCAACCTCCCCGAAAGTGTGATCCATTGCCCCATCACTCCCCCTCCGAAGGTCTTGGGAGTCATATTAATTGGCTATTAAGCTATTCTAAAATTCTGATATTTTCTCTGGAATATTGGAATTTCTACAAAAACATCTTTCTCTGAGGCTATTTGGTGAAATATGCATGAACTTAAAGAGACTCAAGCATTTCCTGCAGCATCTCCACCATGGCCTATTCAATGGGCTTGATTGAGCAGGGATCTTTGAAAGCTTGTCCACTGTCAGGACATTCTGGGTTGAAGAATGATTACCTTACATCGATCTGAGTGCTCTGCACAAACACAATTTTGACTGCCCCAAAGAACTGCAAGTTAGTTCAAAAGAATAAATAAATCAAATGTGATATTTGTGTACCCTTTCATATATGTAGATTTGCTTTATGGGTTTTATTATAGAAATAAGCCTAAATGAAGGTTTTTTTTCTATATGTTTTATACATTTTTCTATATTGTTTTGTAAGTATTTTAAGTGTGTGTATCTTGTATATTTGTGTGTGTGTGCACTGCTTCTGGTTAGCCTATTAACTCCTTATGGGTAAAAACTACATCTTTTGAAATAACTCGGAGTGTCTACAGATGTATTTAGGCTCCAGTAAGAGCATAAATGTAGCCTAGTTTAATTCATAGAGAATTTGTTTGATTCCTCGCTTTATTACATCTACCACTCAAACTCTAAGTTTATCTCCTTCAAAGGCTTTTTATTTCTTCAGCACATTTAATTTCATGCTCCGTGTATATGTGTATAACCAGTAAACTTCATCTCACTTCTTTTTATTTTCTTGTGTGGGAGCCATTTTAAAAATATTTGTTTCAAGTGAAGGTCTGTTATTCAAAGTAAACATACAGAACTTGGCTAGAGAAAACTATTTGAATAATAATCATATAGTAATAAAACCTTGAAAATGTAAATATAAAATACAATATGCATGGTTAGGGATATTATTCACGCACACACTTTACTAAGTATTATTTGGATAGAATATAGCTAATCATAAAAGAATGGTCATCTCTATACTCCATATAAACAGCTTGTATCTCAGGAATTCAGAGTTCTTATTGAAAAGTAATTATAATCTGTAATATCTATTTTTCTCACCAATTTTTAATGTCAAAACATAGATGGATCAAATATGCAATTAAGTTTGTATCAGAGGACTCCATTTTTTTAAAATCCTAAAATATTAGTTTGGTGCATGTGAAAGCATGGCCTCTTTCTGGGTAAACATGGAAATTCACTCTCCTTTTCTGCTAGCTTGCAACGCAGTGCAGTCAAAGAAAAGAGTTTTGTTATTTACCTTTACAATCCCAGTGGAAAAGTCAGGAGGTTGTTTTTTCCTCCCAGGGAAGATATTTTCAGTGCCAAGGCATTGGGAAACCATTAGATCATAGATGGTCATGTCTGTGAACTTATGGTTGGTGGGGTGGTTCTAGAATTGTAGGGAAAGTGTTTTTCTTCTCATTACAGATGACAGGCAGACTGCTTGGAGAGTGCTTACTGAGTGATGGGATCCTGTGGGAAAAGAACTGAATTTACAGTCAAAGAGCTGGAATTTGGAAGCTGCATTCTGAGCTGTGCTATGCTCCAGCCATGTGGCTTAGGCAATGATAACGTTATAAGTATAACAAACACTCTACATTATTAAATGGTTTCTATTTGCCAGGTACATTGCACCTGTCACTCTAATCCTCACTAGGCCACCAAGTGGTAGCTATTATTTTCTCTATGTTACAGATGGGGAAGGAGACTCAGACAGATTTGATAGCTTTCTGAAGGTCACCCTACCAGTACATTGGCAGACATGGCATTTAAAATAAGGCCTATTTGAGTACAAAGTCCAGGCTCTTTTCCTGCAGACCATAAGGCCAAAGAGGCATATCGAAGTCACCATGTTTTAAACACCTACTATAAGCCAGTCAACCTCAGTGTTTAACACATGTTACTTCATTTGTTCTAAAATAATACAAAATGCTTTGGGGCCAGTATCATTTTACAGATTCATAAACCGAGAATGAGAGGAAGAGTAACTTGTTCAAATTTATAAATTTAGTACAAGGCAGAGATGAGATAATTAAAAATATATATTCTCCACTATGTTGCCTTTTGTAAGTTCAATTGCTTTCTTTAACCTATAGTATTTCATTTGACCTTTATCATTCTCCTGGGATGGTAGTCAAGGCTAGTATTCTATTCTTCCCTTTTAAAGGTGAGGACAAAGACTCCCAAGAGCGTCTCTCCTAGGTTTTTCCTGCCTGCTGGTTGTTCCTCTTCCATGTCCCCAGCCCTCTTCTTTTTCTCAACTTTGTCCATCCTATTTCCCCAAGGTAATTCATTTAGTCCCAATTACTGAATGCATTGATGATTCTATGTACACGACTTATTTAAATCTACTCTTATGACTTTCCAATTGATGACTTCCATATCTCTACTTTGATGACTCCCTCTGAACTCCAAACATCTGCTCAGCATCTCCACTTGAATGTTTTAAAGGCATCTCAAACTTACCATGAGCAAGACGAAATTACTGGTCTTCCAAATATCTATCCAAATTGAGACTCCCACACTCTTCCGTGACTCACCAAAAGGTACCACCTCCACCTAATTGCTCAGGGCAAAATCGAGGAGACATCCTTAATTCCTCCCTTTCCATCACCTCGTACATCCAAGCCATCCACAACTTTGACAGCTGTGCCTTTGGAATCAGACTATGTTCTTGCTGTGATGTCCTTGGCCAAATCCTCATTATTTCTTACTTTGGAACTGCAATATTTTCCTATTTGGTTCACCGTTATCCACCTATATATAATTCTCCACATACTGGGTATTTTGTAAGTCAGATCATACAAATCTCTTACTTAAGTATTCCAATAACTTTATAGAGTATTTAGAAATAATATCCAAACAACTTTTTAGGACCTAAGAGGCTCTCACAATTTTTCTCTGCCTATATCTCTGACCTTATGTTGTTCTACCTTTCTGTCACTCACATACTCTGACCACATATTTTGGAAAAAAGTCTGTCCTGCATGTGGGGTCATTGTGACCTATTGGGAGAGGCAGAGAGCTGGGATGGGTCACATTTATCCTGCTTCCTCGGTGCCCTGCATTGCCAATTACAGGTGCTCAATAATGTGCATGACGTGATTGAACTTCTGATTCCAGACTTCTGTTTTGTTTGAGCAAGGATGGTCTTGCTCTTCCAGAGGCAGTCCTGACAGGAGAGATTTCATGGTGGTGGGAGGGAAGAACAGCTGCGCTGAGTTAGCTGTACAGAAGATAAAACACAATTGTGATATCGGTCCTGGCCTAATTTGAGACACTGACTGTGCAACTCCACAGTAGACAATCAGGTCCAGAGTGGTTGCAATTTCACACCAGCTGTTCTTAGGCCACACATGGAGTCTGAGATTTGTTGGGCTGGAAGTCCCAAATGGCACAAGTTTGTCTTGACACATCATTTGATGGTCATGAGTAAGAAGACTCAACTCTATCTTGAACTTGCTTGGACTCTCGGATATTTATATCACTGCTGGCATTGTATGCTCTTGAATTTCACCTTATTAATCTTCAAAATACTGTCCTCAATTACTTTTGATATTCTTTGAGTCTTAGAAGGCATAGGACACATAATGCATTACAGATCACGTGGGGCCCTGGACTCTTGCTCTTGATTTCAATAAGTTAATGATGGAATTAAATTACACCTATTTCTTTTTGACTTTGGATGGTTTTGCTTGTCTTCTCTCGAATACAGTTTCTATCTATGAAATTTATAAGTAAGCAAAATTAGTGTGGGAGCTTTATCATCAATGGAAGCCATTTATTTCCCATATCTTCCTAGAAACCCCATTTGTTCCTTTGCAGGGAGAACATGAGATTCATTAAAATAGTGGAGTTGATTTTGGAAGTTTCTTCTGGTGACTTCTATGCATCTTCTCCACCTGATCCTCCCTGAATGAGGGAAAACTCTGGCTTACAAAGAGGCTTCTTCAGTTAAAGTAACTCTGCTCTATATTTAGAAAACTATCTTTTACAGGATAGGTTAATCACACTATTTAAGGCAAATTCACAATAGTTAAAATAGATCATTAGGAATTCGTTCAGGTGTGGCTCCTGTAAATTGAATTTCAAATTTGCAAGGGACAAGGGGGAATGTTTAGTTCTAAGGACATGATCTGTCCAAGAAGGGGACAATGGGGAAAAGAGTGTATATATGTAATACTTTCAACATAAAGATTTTTTAAAAATTACTATAAATCTCCATAATACTTCGTACAATTATAAACGGGACTGCCTCCTGACATAGAAATTCCACTTCTAAAAACATAATGGTATATTTTAGAAAGGATTATAGTCTGCTGACTGCTATCAAATCAGAAAAATATCAATTTCTGTTTGAAAAACTTGGTAAAAATTTGGAGACTAACCTAGAATAAGCTTGGATCTCTATTTTGCTCAGGTAAAATGGGTCAATGCTGTTAGATTGTATATTTCTTGATGGCAGAAGGCATACCTTGAGCAACTTTCCAGCTCCCCTCCCCTTAGTATATTGCATAGTTTCTTGCACATGGAAAAGGTTTAGTAAGTTGATTTTAGTGAAATTGGAGGTTTGGACTTGCTTCTTTGTATTTATAATCAAAGAACATACAAAGAGTAAAGTTACATAAAAAAGGGTAGCTCTTCCTTCTACATGATTGGTGGGGCCATATGGTGTATGGGAAACAATGGAGACTGGAGATGCAAGAGGCTTGGGCTCTAATTTGGCTCTGCCCTCAACCAGCTATGTGAATTTGGATGATAACCTCCACCAACCTTAATTTACTTGAACTCTAAACTGAGGAGGTAGAAGCTAAGTTCCTGTCAGCTCTAAAATATGATCATTTGATTATTTGTTTTACTCTTATTTTAGATCTAATTTTTGCTTGTGTTGGTTACCTAAATAAAGGTATCAACTCATTCCTATCTTTAGTCACTGACTTTTATATCAAACAACCAACCACACCCTTCCATTTCTCAGCAAAGAAGGCTTCTCTGATTGCCTCAAGCCAATCCACTCGGTCTGAATATCTGAATATCTAGAGTTTTGAAAACTTACTTTAAGAATGTGTAAAAAATAGGGCAGAGTACAGACACAAATGACAGTCCTTGCGAAACCCAGTTGAAGTTTATAGAATTCTAATTACGGTGGACCTGAACCTTTGGTGAGGTGGAGTAATTAAACTAGTCAGTGGGAGCAAATCATTACCCAGAGAAGATGAATCTGCCCTTGCAAGGCGCTGATTAGAGTCCTGGAAGAGGAAATGTACTTAATAGTGCCTGGAAAAGCGAAGGGCACTTTGCTTCCAGAAAGTTGCTTGTTCGCACAAAACCAAGCCTGATGCTGTTTGTTCTACTGAGATCATTTTATAATCACTGCAGTTTTAATAATTTGCATTTGTGTCAGTGGAATGGAAGGGTGGCCTCAGGATAGGTGAGAACAGACACAAATAGAAGAGGGAAGACCTTCCACTGGGAGGGAGGGGCAGGGGGCTGCTTTTGGACCATTAGAAATCTCATGGTATTACCCAATAAGAGCACATTGTGTGGGCATTCTGAGGAAATCACAAAATAAGAGAGGGAGGAAACCCTGTCCTATAGTTGAAATACAAAGGACTCTTTGGGTGGGGTGAGGTGATTTCACCCTCTCCTTATGTAAAAAAATAGAATGATTGTTTTTGACAACTCCTTTTTCCACTAGTCACAGTGGTGGGGGAATCCAGACCTCATTCTGCAAGAGGTCTGGAGGCAATTCTGGATGTGTTTTGCTATCAGTAGACATACAGTCTCCTGGAGAAGCTATAGCCCTGCGTCAAATCAGAAGGAAAACTCCCAGGTTCCTTCTAGTAACACTGAGAACACCCTGGGAGAGTGTGGGTGCCTGGGACCAGGAAAGGCCATTTCACCAGTAGCCTTTGGGGAAGGTACTCCTGCCAACAAAGCCTGCTACTAAGATGATTGCATCCATAGACTATTGAAAAGCAAGGGATGATGATATTTAAACCACTGGAATTTGCTTCCTGCGGAATATGTAATATTTGGTTGTTCAAATTCTGATATAGAATATGAGCTAGTGTACTTACAAGTTGGGAAGTTGATGTCAGATAATTAAAAACTTTAGTGGAAAGAGTCCCTCATATTTAGGATTGGTCCTCTTGCTTATTGGGTCAAGCATGCATTAGAAATGTGGACAGTTCTAACTAGACTGTGCTTAGTTACTTACATATGGTGGTGAAGAACATGGACTTGGGAGTCATATAGAACTAGAATCAAGATCAACACCCACATTGCTGTGAGGAGTTAACCCAAGTGAATGTTAAATATTTCACAACTAGAGGCCCGGTGCACGACATTTGTGCACTGGGATGGGGGGTCCCTCAGCCCTGCCCTGCCCTCTCTCAGTCCAGGACCCCTTGGGGGATGTCCAACTGCCGGCTTAGGCCCGCTCCTCAGTACTTAGCACTGCCACGGAGACAGGAGAGGCTCCTGCCACCATAGCTGCACTTACCAGCTGTGAGCCTGGCTTCTGACTGAGTGGCATTCCCCCTGGTTCCCCTATGGGAGCACACTGACCACCAGGGGGCAGCTCCTACATTGAGCATCTGCTCCCTGATGGTCAGTGCGCATCATAACGGCAGGTTGCTTCGCAGTTCGGTTGATTTGCATATTAGAGTTTTATTATATAGGATTAGGAAGGCAGGGGCACTGATCAATCATAACAAATGGAACAAGGCTGCTTTAGTTATCATATTGTAAGTACCTCAGAAGGGTACCTGGAAGGGGTGCTAGGACTGCTGTTTGCTAACCTGAACAGAGAAAATTCAACAGAGAGCATAGAGACTGGATGAAGTTATGAGACTGAAAGAATTTAAGTTAGATAAAATGCTTTAACCCAAAGCCTGGTACTTAGTAAATGCTCAGTTAATAACCATTATTATAAATATTACCATGACTTTCTCAAGCTTTTTGGTGTCTCAATGATTTTTTTGTGCCCAAAATAAATACTAGCCTTCTCTTCAAAATCTGAATCTTATCCAATGCTGTGCTGGTAAATGTGTAGATAGGTCCAAATACACTTAGTAAGTGTTTATATCCTAGCATAACATTTGAAAAAAATAAATACACAGAAATGAAAAGACAAAATCAGATTTTTATTTTGTTCTTAAATAACCACAATTACTCATTAATGGCATATGTGCTAGTATACTTATTGAATACCTCAACTTTTCACATCCAACCATCAAATTGGATACTGCCTCTCTCATTTCTTATCCCACATTGAATTTCATGTGTTAGTTTTATCATAGCAATTATGAAAAAAAAAAACACCTTACTTTTGCAGAGGTACAATGTCATTGAAAGGAATATAGTAAAACCTAATGTTGAAACCCTGAATGACCTTGCTTATGGGATGTCTGAGAAATGTGGCTGTGTGTCCCTTAAAATTTTTAAATATCCCTGCGCACTGTGAATTTCCTGAAATATTCCATAGTACCTTGGCACACAGTTTGGGAAACATGGAATTAAATAGAGGGATTCTGAGAAATATTAAATACTAATAGCTAGGGTCAGCTAAAGACTAATGCAGTCACAACTCTAGGGATCTAGTAGGCACAAACTTCATATGATTATGCTTAGACCCTAGGACTCCTGGGATAAATGGTGTTTTGGGCTCACTGCCAGCAAGCAAATCAAAGCCTGCCCAAGCTTACTTGTTGATTTTGAACTTTCAAGAGAAATGAAAACACCTTGAATGGAGAATCACAGCCCTTACTTTTAGTCATTCTAATGGTTTTTATTTGTTTGCTGAAACTCAATTATGTGTTCAAAGGGGTACAGTATATTATGCTAGTTTTTCATGGAATTAATGTTTTATTATGGAGACTAGAGGCATGAAATTCGTGCACTTGGGGGTGGGGATGGGGTTGTCCCTCAGCCCAGCCTGCACCCTCTCCAATCTGGGACATCCCTCTCACAATCCGGTACTGCTGGCTCCCAACCGCTCGCCTGCCTGCCTGCCTGATTGCCCCTAACCACTTCTGCCTGCCAGCCTGATCACCCCTAAAAACTCCCCTGACAGCCTGGTCATCCCTAACTGCCATCCCTAACTGGTTGCCCCCAACTGCCCTCCCCTGCAGGCCTGGTTCCCCTGAACTTCCCTCCCCTGCAGGCCTGGTCATCCCCACCTGCCCTCCCCTGCCAGCTGAATCGCCCCCAACGGCCCTCCCCTGCAGGCCTGGTTGCCCCCAACTGCCCTCCCCTGCTGGCCCAGTTGCCCCCAACTGCCCTCCCCTGCCGGCCATCTTGTGGTGGCCATCTTGTGATGACATGGGCACTGCCATCTTATGATTACATGGGGGCAGCCATCATGTGACCACATGAGCGTGGCCATCTTGTGCGAGGGTGTGATGGTCAATTTGCATATTACCTCTTTATTATATAGGATAGCAAAATTAATTTTCGGCCCTAGAATTGGAATTTTTAAAAAAATATCTCATTTATAATAGGATTTTCTACTTTCTGTTTAGATCTGCAGTTGGTGTGATGTTGGTTTTCTTCTGTTCTGGAGCAGAGAACAGTGTTCCCGGTAGAATTATGGAATCTAGAACAGAAAGGAAGTTTTAAGTCAGGTGCCACTATCTTCTCATTCTGTTGATGAGGAGAGGCCCGGGGACTTGCCCATGGACACTGTTCATTCTGGAGTGAGACAGGCCTAGAACCCAGTTTCCAGTCTCCTACAGCCACTCCTAGCTGACTGTCCTTTTCTACGCAGCACCTGCTTACAGATTCCCCCCTTCCATTCAGGGCACTTTAGAAGCCTCAGGGTAATTCATTATAAATTACCTCCCCTGAATCTTCAGTCACCACCTCTTATTGCTGACCTCAGTCCTGCACCTAGCAACATTTAGTCATGACTTCTAACACAACACTAAAATGCTACAAGGTTCTTTCTAGTATGTTTAGTTTCTTTTGGTCATTTTCTTAAAGCAGTGGTTTCCATTTAGAATTACACATTTTTGTAACAATCTAAATGAAAGCTAATGACCCTGTCCTCCTGCAAAAGTACACACACACACACACACTTTAGGGGGTTCTATTGACCCTCTGAGTTTCAACTCTGAGTTAAGAACTTTTGAAGTGAGTGTTAGAAGCTTTTAAAGTATTATTTACCACAAATAATTATTTTGCTCTGCTTAGCTTGCTAATACATGTAAATCTCATGTCTTTTAGCCTTTTATTTGGTTTACATTTTGGATCTTTCTGACAGCAAAGGAAGAGTAAAGATTCTTAGTAGGTTTTTTCCAATATTTTGACAAATTACAGTCAAATTTTCTTTTGAAATGAGAGATCATCTATCAATGGTCTCCAAAACCACATATTGTTCATGAGGGTTGGGAATAGTTTTTAAAACTAGACCTGCCTGCCCTGTATCAATCTTAGCCCAATTGGAGTGATCCAGCAGATGTTTTTAACATGTGACAACGATATTGATGCAGCAGACGCATGAATCACTGAAAATCCAAAATTCTAATTTTCTCCTTAAAGGCTATGGAGGTACAAAAATTAGTGACATAGCTGAAATTTATTTTAAAATTCCTGGTTCCCTGGATCCAATATACTTTCTTTTTTGAATAATATTTTTATTACAAAATATTATTACTACACAGAAAGTTCTAGAGAGCAATAAAATAATATAACAAGTGGCTTGAGCAAATGCTAATATGTTGTCATATATGCTTATGATGAAAAAGGTATAGCTAGACTTGTTTTATTTTGATTTCTTATCTCACTAATGCTCTTTAATTTCCATGACTTACTTCTGTATTAATTTGTATATTTATGATATTTTTCAATTGCTTTATTTTTAAACATTCTGTATCATTTTGTTTTACATATGTCTAGTAAGCAATACAGTACTATTATCTTTTCTATCTATTTTGATATTCTCTTTTTTTCCATTCTTACTTATTATAAATATAGTTATATTTGAGCTTATTTTTTAAATTTTATTTTGGATCTTTTCTGTGTTTTCTTTCCTTTATTAACTCTTGGATTAATCAAGTTTTCAATAATATTTTTACCCACTTCCCTTTACTTTTTCCTTCCTCCCATCCTCCCTTCCTTCTTCCCTTCCTTCCTTCTCTCTGTTCCTCCCTCCCTTCCTTTCTTTATTCCTCTCTCTTTTCTTTCCTTTGAGTGGTTATTTTTAATTTTAACATAAACATATGTAACATCATAAAGTATAAAATTATTTAGTGTTTCTAGACTTCTCTTAAAAATATGAATCTTATCCAATGCTATGCTGGTAAATGTGTAGCTACCAGCTACATGGAGGAGGGGAAAAGTTCTGATTTATAGTATTTACTGATTTCCTTGGTGTAAATATTTCCATTTGAAATTCCATGGCTTATTTTGAATTATAAATATAATGCCATTGAATGTATAGATGGGAAGAAATGCTCTATAGCACATTAACAGATGTATTGCAGATACAGTAAATATAGATTACCTCAAAAACATAGGAAATAGTTAAATGTGGCAAAATAATTAGAAAGTGATGGGTTTAATATGTATTACCTTTGCTTTTAATATAATTTATTTCATTTTAAGTTTATGTAATTATAATATGTATTACCTTTGCTTTTAATATATTTTATTTTAAGTTTATGTAATTAAAATTTTAATAATGTATTTAATAACTGGCTTGCAAAATTTCTGAAAATTTAACAGCTGACTTATGTGAACTAATTCTAGCATCCCACTTATCTTAGCAGACAATGAACACCTCCTCTCCCAACACCACACACAGTACTTCTTATTACTATGGCAGTTTTTAAATTGCTTTATTTCAATGTACACACAAAGATTACTTTCACAGCTAATCTATGATTTTATTCATTGACGTATTTTATCAATTTTTGTTCTCACCACTAATCCTTAATTCCCACAACTTTTTTCTGTGTTAA
This sequence comes from Myotis brandtii, assembly GCF_000412655.1. Classification (NCBI taxonomy): domain Eukaryota; kingdom Metazoa; phylum Chordata; class Mammalia; order Chiroptera; family Vespertilionidae; genus Myotis; species Myotis brandtii. Next base: position 809,322 of record NW_005371694.1, read on the forward strand.
TTTGTATTTTTTCCCCCTGAAGAACATTCATTAATATATCTTTTAGTGAAACTGTGTGAGTAGTAAGCTACCTTTGTTTTTGCATATGCTTCTGTTTTGCTTTTCTTTCTGACAAATAGCTTAGCTGGGTAAAAACTGTTAAATTGACAATAATTTTTCCTGATACAGGCCAGGCAGGTCTACTTTTAAAAAATTTGTTTATTGTTTGCTGGCATTTATTGCTACTACTGACACATCTACTATGAGTGTAATTGTCAGGGTTATCTCTTTTTTCTTTTTTTCTGTTATATTTGTTTTTACCTCTTCAATATCCTACAGTTTTCTAAAGATGACTTTTGGCTAAGATTTATCTCTTTTTACCCTGCTCTATACTAAGAGAAGTAACTCAGATCTAAATACTCATGTCTTTCTTCAGTTCTGCAAAATTCATAGTTATTAATTCTTCAAATAATACCTCTTCACAACTTTCCATTTTTTTTTGCAGCATTTAGTAGATATAAATTAGATACTGTCATGTATTTCCCATGTCTTGTATCTAACATTTTATATTAAAAACACTCTGAAGCCTCTTTGTTTCTATATGCTTTATTCTGGATAAAGTCCTCAGTTCTATTTATCAATTTTCTAATTCAACCATTTTCAGTCCAGGGTTTATCATACATACTATTATTTTTTTTCCTGTATGATATATCTGATTTTCCAGAATTCTAATTGTGTTTTATATACATATGTTTTTTGTTTTATATCTGTTTTTGAAAATACCTTCTTCATTTTTAATCGGGGTTATTTTTTCATTTGTTTCTCTGAGCAACCTCAACTTACTACTATTAAAGTTTCTGTCAGACTACATTATAAAACTAATTTCTTTGAATGATTACTAGTCTGAAAATTAATTTTTTAGCTACCTTTCTTTACATTGTGTTTCTTAATGAGCTTTATACTTTGATTTAAAACTTATTTTGAGAGGGACTTTTTGTTATAATTTTGTTGCTGTGTTTTTAATTTTTCTTTCTCTTTCTATGTGTTACCCTCCCTGTTCTTTGTGACTGCTACCTCCTACCCATGCATCTCTGACCTCTATTCCTTTCAGACACCTGTCTTCTCGTGTTATTTCTGATCTCCTGTTTTACAGTGATGATGGGGATCTCACAGATGTATCCGCTGAGCCAATGGATGGATTGACTAAACTCCTGACTATGACGGTTAGCAACATATTTTGGTTTGTAATATTATGTCATGTTGTAATCGTTTATTTTAAGCCATCTTTACAGGGGAGACTAGCTAGTTTCACCTTCTGCCTTCAAGAGCACACCAAGTTCTGATTTCTCTTCTTATACTCTCTTGCACTCTCCAACCTCCTCCCCCCTCCCCCCTCTCCCACACCTTGTCCCCAACTCCACAATCTCATTTGAAGCAATTGAATTCCCACTTTTCCTCCAGGACCTGGACTTCCAAACTCCATTGCTGCTTGCAGACTTGAAACCCAGGAGCTGCACAGCTTCAGTTCAGCACATGGCTTTGCATTTTTGTTCCTTTGGGAGCCCAAAGGATCCTTACCTTGGTTTTAAGTATGATCATATATTTTTGCTTTTGTATTCTTATATTATCTATTGTTTATAGAATAAGAGACTTGACAAGCACATGTTCCATTCTATGAAAGCCTTCTGCTTTCAGAGACTTAGAACTGAATGTAGGCAAGATTTAGACTGAGATTCCTAAACACATTATTCATGCTAAGAAGCCTTTCTTTCATGTTTTTATAGAAATGTGGTCTTTCTGCTACTCAAAATAAATTTAAGCCTTCCTACATGATCAGAATAGTCTGGGCCTTTTTATTTTAAATAAAGATTTAGATGAGAAACACTGCAGGTAGCTAGGAAATGACATACTACGCATACAATTGGTACAATTGTTTCCTGGGGCGTTATTGTCTTCTCTGCTATTTTCCATGATGTCCAAAGTTTTATGAAAAATTCTGTACATATCCAACATAGCATTGGCATGGATACATTTTATTGGTTACTTTTGTCTGAACCTAGTACATTGCCTAAAGCTAGTGACCAATGTCTTGTAACATAATGTCTGCTTATTTATGTTACCTTAACCACTTTTATTTTTTGGTATTCCTGAAACAGAGCTTTATTCTTAAATACTCTCTTTTTGTCTATTTCTCTGTTTCAGAGAAATGTCAGTTTCAGTGTTTTGAGTGGATCCCTTCTCTAACTCACTTTCTTTAATTCCAGAATGAAACTGTACAAGTTTATTTTTCCTCATTTCTGGTCAAGAAAGCATGCCTAAAGAAAAACTAGCATCTCCTACTCAAACCAACAATAAATAAACAAGCAAACAGAAAAATAAATAAAAAACAGTCCCATTAATTATAATATGCAACACACTTCTATTGATTATTAACTTCATGCACTTGAGATTCAAAGAGTGATAACCATACTTTTTCCAACAATCCTGTATAATAAAAGCCCAGTGACCAAATGGCGGAATGACCGTAACAATCGATCGACCACCAGGGGCAGTGCTATGACACACTGACCACCAGGGGCCAGATGCTCAATGCAGGAGCTGCCCCCTGGTGGTCAGTGCACTACCACAGTGGGAGCACCGCTCAGCTGACTGGGAAGAGTGGCTGCTCCCACTGCGAACCCTGGGCTGATGGGCAGGAACCTGGGCTGCTATCGTTGCCTCATCACCCCAGGCTCCTCCTCCTTGCTACCTGCCGCCTCCTCTGGACGCCTGCAGGCCACGCAGCACTGCTGCTGGGCTCACGAGATGACCCCAGAGGCTGGGAGATAGATCCGTGGCTGCCACGGGACTGAGGCCTACTCCACCACCTCTCAGTGCTATTGTCCCTGGGCTCAGACTCAACCGAGTCCCCTGGAGAGGCAAGTGCTCTGGCTCCACAGAAGATGCCAGACCACGGAGTGCCACTCAGAGGGCGGGTCCACAGTGCTCGGCAGACCTGGTTGAGCGGCACTCCCACAGAGGGCCACGCACCTCACCAGTGCATGAATCCTGTGCACCGGGCCTCTAGTCTATATATATAAAAGCCTAAGTGACTGAATGACTGGTTGACCAGTTGCTATGACATGCACTGACCACCAGGGGCAGATGCTAAATGCAGGAGCAACCCCCTGGTGGTCAGTGTGCTCCCACAGCGGGAACGCTGCTAAGCTGACCAGTGGGCGCCAGAAGCAGGGCTCACAGCTGGCAAGCGCCGCTATGGTGGCGTGAGTCTCTCCTGATCGGGACTGACTGGACACTAGCCCGGGGCAGGTGCAGTGGGGCCGGGATGAGCGGGAGCAGCAGGCAGGAGCGGCAGGCGGCGTTGGACTGCCACTTTCAGCCCAATCCCCGCAGGCCACATTGAGGGACCCCACCGGTGCACGAATCCATGCACTGGGCCTCTAGTATCTAGATATATACACAAATATTAGTCTGAAGTTTAAGAGCACAAAATTATCATTTTGGTTCTCTAAGAAAATGCCAAAAGAATTAATGTTATATAGCCAAAACATAGAGATATTTCTTCCACAATTGAAAACTAACAAAGCTGCCACATCCTCATCACTTTTAGGGAATGGACCAAACGTGTCACATTTAAGGGAATCAGTAAGAGGTTCATTTGGACCTTATTTTTTGTAGATGTAGCTTTTTTTTCTTCCTGGAGAGTGATTATACGCTAAAATTTAGAAAAATACGTTTTTCTGTCATGAAACCAGCTGATGGAACATGGGATTTGACTCCAGTATATAATAAATCCACAGCACTGTAAAGTCCTTGAGTAATGAGGCCCTTATATCATGGCACGGAACCTAGGGCATCCTTAGCCTTCCCACCATTATGCATAGCTTCGCTTTTTAAGTGGCCCACGCCCACTAACTTTTTTATTTGAATTATAACCACCATTATGAAGTCCTCAATAATCCCTATAGCCTGTGTTAGAAGCCTCTCCTGCATGTATACTAGCACCCAATACAGTATATCCTTCTTTAGACTATAATCCTAGGAATGCTCTCCCTCCTTCAATTGGACTGTAAGAATCAGGAGGGATGTCCGGTTGGTGTGGTTAAGTGGTTAAGCCTCAACCCATGAACCAAGAAGTCACAGTTTGATTCCTAGTCAGTGCACATGCCCAGGTTGTGGTCTCAATCCCTGGTAGGGGGCACTTTGGAGGCAGCCAATCAATGATTCTTTCTCATCATTGATGTTTCTACCTCTCTCTCCCTCTCCCTTTCTCTCTGAAATCAATAAAAACATATTTTTAAAAAAGAAAGAGGAGGGATGTATCTTTCAAATGCTAAGTAAATGTTTTTGAATGAATACACTCATTACTTCTCTGAGGGGTCTTAAGAACAAAACAAAACTAGGCTTTCTATTATTATTGTGGTTTTCAGTTGGATCCTAAAATGTGTGAGATACAGGGATGTAACTGCTTACATTAGTAAAAGCTCTCAGTGGTTCCCCATGATAAAGGTGTTTTTCCCCTCACATCTTGGCTCCATGCAGTCATTCAGGATGAGGGTTGCTCAGTTACGTGGCTCTGCCATGTCCTGGGACTTCATCCTTCAGTGAGTGGAATACCAGGGAGAACGTGAAAGACTGAAGTTGCACATATAACTCCAATCACATCTTATTGGCCAGAGCTCACTCTAATGACTCCAGCTACAAGAAAGGTTTGGAAATGTAATCTAGTTATGTGCCAGGAGAAAGATGAAGTGAAGTTTGATGGACCCAGCCTTGCACCTGCCACACTGTCATCTATGAAAGCATAGAGTCTAGTGCCCTTGTCATAGAACGGGTTGTACACCTCAAATATATATGTACTTTTAATCAGAACAGATTGGCTATTAGCTTCTTGGGACTTAATTGTCAACACATTCCTGAGCTTTTAGTGTGTCATTTGCTATATTCTCTTGATGTGAACAGAAGCTGGTAGAAATATTTGACTGGCAAATGTATTTTTTTTTTAAATTTGAAAGTAACTTCAGACCTTGATGACAGAAATAAGACATGTTGCTGAAAAATTATAATGCAGAAAAATATTTTTAAAGAGCAGATGAAATCACCTGCCTGAGTCCACACCTTAGCAAATAATACTTGTCTATCAAAGTTCATATTCTCTAGTTTTAGTCAAATGGGTGTTATTAGGCTCTCACAACAGAATTCATTTGAAGGAAATAACATCATTTCTTTTTCATTAAGTGCATCTTTTTGTAGAATCCATTTTTTCTCATCACTAATTTTTCAACTACAGACTGTTCTGGGATGTGTTCTTTTAAATGAAATAAACCAAAGTAGGCACAATTAACTTACAATAACTAGAGGCAATTCAAATGTTTTTTTTTCTTTTTTTAATTCTAAGCAAATCTGCTTGAGCAATTTCTAAGAAGTGACCAATTTAGCACTTGCTTTGAAGTGTATTTAAATATGAGTTTCGATATAAAAATGACTATTCCTTGAATTTTGTCTGTGGTAAATAAGGAAATTTAATTTTTTCTTTGGAATACTCTATTTATTCTGTTCCAAAGGAAAGAGTTATGATTTGGTAAATAAGATACATGACTCCATTCTACAGGTTTTCTTTTCTTTCTTCTCTTCAAGCTCCGGTAGTCCACTGAAAGGGCTCATTCACCTCAGAGACATAAGACTTACTATATAATGTGTGGTATAATTTTTTTAACTTACATCTACCACTGAGAAATTTATATGTGGAGATTTAAGAGGAAGGCTTGAGAACTGACTGGCCTCCTATATAGCTCCTCCGAAACCTGCAAGATTATTATAGCAAAAGTCAGCATTTCATGGCCCCCCTATATCCATAAAGAAAATTAAAATCATATGTTGCACAGCAAGCTTAAACCATTCAGAATGCTCATAAACATATTTAAAGCCAAAATTACAGCTGTTTCTTGACTCTCGGTACCACGTATAGCTCTAGATATGGTTCTTACATTGCTATGCACATACTGTAACAGTAATTACTGTATTTTAAGCACCACACTATTCTCCACGAGCAGCCTGGTGACAAAGAGCCCTTCCTGTACCACGTAACTGCCTTAGTAGGAAAACCTTCTATGTCCTTTATGTTCTACCAGAGCATTGTCTTCCTTTGTTAGAGAAAGAGAGAAGAGGCTTTCTTAAATATAGAACCAAAGCAAACATTTGATTGCACATGCACAGTTTGGTAACCCCCTGGCATGTCCAACTTTTGATGCTGGACTTTTTAAAAAAAATATTTTATTGACTTTTTACAGAGAAAAACGGAGAGGGATAGAGAGTTAGAAACATTGATGAGAGAATTGATCAGCTGCCTCCTGCACGCCCCCTACTGGGCATTGAGCCCGTAACCAAGGTATATGCCCTTGATCAGAATCTAACCCGGGACCTTCCAGTCCACAGGCCGGCACTCTATCCACTGAGCCAAACCGGTTAGGGCGATGCTGGACTTTTGGTGACATTTCAAATTTGGAACTTAATTGATTGCACATCAGTTTTACCGAAGGATGAACTGGTGCCGCTGGTAGCTCCAAGTTTGTGTGAGCACCTTTGCCTGCCACTGCTCTCTGAAACAGGGATGAATCAACAGTCAAACATGAACTGTAATTAACATCGGCTTGAACACACCATATGTGATGCAGAGATGTAGGATGTGCGAAATCCTTTGCAAAATGGGAACTTCTCAGATCCTGACAAAGTGAGAGCACAGTTTTTATTATTATTTAGTCATCATTATGATTTTAGTTTTTATTGTCTCTTTCACCCCACTTTCAGAGGGTGAGATAACTAGTTTAGCAACTCCCCATCAAGGAAGGCAAAATGCACTCTGAAGTGATGGCGGACCATACAGTATGAGATAACACTCGCCTTCAGAAAGTGCTTACCATAGTTGATTCCAGCTATGTTTGTATTACCATCTATTGAGCACAATGACTAGTAGGAAAAGAGCCTATAAAGTATGTCATTCTCCCACTGCCACAAACATAAAATGCATGTCTGACGCTGCTGCAGGGGGCACTTATGCGTAAAGTAGAACTTGGCAGCTGAATGTTTAACAGTTTAGGCCAGTGGTCGGCAAACTGCGGCCCCTTGAGTGTGGCTCTTCCACAAAATACCACGTGCGGGCGCGCACGTACAGTGCGATTGAAACTTCGTGGCCACCCTCAGTAGGAAAAGAGCCTATAAAGTATGTCATTCTCCCACTGCCACAAACATAAAATGCATGTCTGACGCTGCTGCAGGGGGCACTTATGCGTAAAATAGAACTTGGCAGCTGAATGTTTAACAGTTTAGGCCAGTGGTCGGCAAACTGCGGCCCCTTGAGTGTGGCTCTTCCACAAAATACCACGTGCGGGCGCGCACGTACAGTGCGATTGAAACTTCGTGGCCACACTCAAGGGTCCAAAGAGCCGCATGTGGCTCGCGAGCCGCAGTTTGCCGACCACTGGTTTAGGCTAAGGACCAGCTCTGAGTGAGACCTTTGCAAGGATGTTTGTCATCTTACAGCTCAGTTCACTGGATTGTACAAAAGAAATAAAGTTATCCTTATGCAAATGGACAAATTAGATGTTATCCCCTAGAAATGCTGTCTCTTTGAGAAGTAAAATAAGCATAGGTTACTCATATATCTACCTCTATTCCTGAGAAGAATACCAAGGATGAACTTTGTTGAAGGCCTTTGAGAACCTAGAAAATGGCAATGTTGGGTCGGGCCTCGTATTTGAAAAGTCCCTAGCAGAATCACTAGCCAGGACAGAGAAATGTGCTAAGGACTCTAACTATAAAGAAAGATGGTTCAGTAGAAAGAGTCTCCTTTCCTTTTGGGCCCCTAGAGTCAGTCTTCATCTCCCCAGTACCATTCTTCCTGGAAAGAGGCCAACATTCTGTCTCTAAGCAGGGGAGAATTGTCTGTAGGAAAATCTTTCACAAACTTCTTTTACATAAAATCAATAAAAGTAGAGTTGCTTTGGCTAAGGAAGGAGTTTGTAAGGACAGAACCTCCTTCAGATTCAGCCTCCTTCTCGTGTCTTCCCCAAAGATTCCCTTTAGAAACCTCAGAGGAAAGGTATAGCTTTTCTAAACACAGTCTGAAAATTGGTGGCTCAAGACAACTCAGACTCTTTGGGACTCATGTCCTTTGACCTTCAGAGAATCACTCTTTACTCTCTGTTTTGTCTGAATATCGGAAACTCCATGTTCGAATGTGCTATACATTTTATAATATAGATTCCCCTAAAGAAAGTAAAATTTCTGTTTATATACAATAGCTAGCAATGCATATATATTTCTAAATATGGAAGAGAAAACTATGAATACACATATGTGTATGTTTACAGGATCAGAGTTATGCTTATGCAGAATAAGTAGATGCTTATGCTGTGTGATTAGAAAAAAACTTTCTCAGACAAAACATACTCTCCACAGGCCCTGTTGCTGCATGTGTTGGGTCTGCCACTACCTACTCCTCTGGGTAAAAGCAATTGCTGAAAAAGAAATACCAGCTGGGGCATGGCATATATTTTGTCATTATTGACCTTTAATATTTTATTTTCAATCAATCCTGCAGAGAGCAGATGAGGGGAGTGTGTAAAAGAAAGGACTGAAAAGATTCAGAGAGTAGGGAACAGAGAGAAGCCATTGGGTTTGGGGGAACATTATTTAGTCTGGATTTGGAAGGGAGACACTGACCACCTGCAGGGTGCCGCACGTTATCTGAGACAGTCACACACTTAAAATCCGAACTGTGCAGAGAGAGGACTGAGGTGCTGCGGGAGCCTTTGCTGCTACCTACGTAGTCCGTGTATCACCTGTATATAAAATGAGTAGTCAAGTGGCATTTGTATGTGAAAGACAGTGAGATGGACTCACTGCCTGACTTGTTCTCGAAATCTTCCAATGGTGCTGACTTGCTTCTCCATGGAATTCTTGACTTTGAGTCTCTACCTCTTCCTGGGATATCTAGGCTCTCTTTCTTAAAAGTCAACTTATGAAAAGCATCTCTAATAAGCTGATTGCTTATTATTGGAATTGCATTTAGAGACATAGACTACATCAGTGTCTGCATCGAGCTCAGGGTGCATAGCACAAGGTAGGGGGCCTTGAGGATGAAGGCAGTGGTTCGTTAGGCAATATTGAGAAGTTGAATAGCAAAGAGGGGGTCCCGCTCCAGGTCCTAAGGGGTCTGTCTGGATCCAGTGGGCAGTTAACTGATGCAATATCAGGCGTGGAGTTACTGAAACTAAAAGATAAATTTAGTTTCAGTAACTCCACGTCAGATAAATTTTATCTGCATACTTAAAATGTGAATCTTTCATAAGGATTCAAAGGAAAGGAAGAATTAATAAATAAATAAATAAATAAAAATAAAGCCAGATGAGAAAGAAGCCTAAAATGATAAATTGCAAAGTTTTAAATGGCCATTACACTGGAACAAGTCAAATGGCTACCAAATGGAGTTTCATTTCTCATTTTATTTATAAACATTCACATAAAATTGCAAGGAGAGGAAAAAAAAAGGGAAAATCCTTGAACTCCTGTGAAAGACATTTTGTGCCCGGTATGTTGAATTACTATTAAGTATTCACCTGTCTTAAATGGGCTTTTTCTCCAGCCTCCGCATCATACATCTTAATGTCAGTAACATCTGCAACTGAATGGTAATGTGGATCAGGGAAGATAATCACCAGTTAATAAGAGCTTCGAATCGTGCTTTGGCTATTGTGCACCCTTTACTGCATTTCTTTGGATAATTTACAGCACAATTTTATTAAAAACTTATGCTTGATTCAAAAGTGCTTGTGTATGAAATTAGCTGTGAATCTGAAAAAATTTTTTTTTAAAAATTATGAGCACAGTGGTCCCTTTGCTTCATGCAGCCCTTCCCTTTTAGTGTTCTTTGGAGCTTAGATCTCAGAAGTCATCATTTAAAAATCATTCTTGGTTTCTATTTGAGTGCATTCGTGATGCAGCTGTAACCTTGGTCTTTTTTAAGTAAGTCTATGCACCACAAAGATGAAAAGCCAAAAGGTGGAACACCTACGTCTTTTTCTTCCATTGATAAATCTCCAGTGCATTGGGTCTGGTGGGGAAACGTTGACCTTTAGTATTTCTGTTTTCCTTGCTCTTTATTTATTTTGCTGCAGAATGCTACTGGTCATGAAAAATAACCCAGGGGCGACGCGGTGGGTAGCGGAGAGAAGGTGGAGGAGTGACCTGGTTTTGATTAGTTAATTCAGATTAGGGAGTAAATTCTGATTTCGCAGCTGCTGTTAAGGTTCAGTGGCACCACCAATTTTTCCATTTCAACTTCCCATATATAAAGCTGACAGTTTCCTCCGCTAGAACCCGTTTTTAATGTTCCTCTCTGGCACGGGCTCTACCTTCCCCCCATGATTTTCAGTAGCCTTCCTCCCCCATGCAGCTTTGCCAGAGCTACTCAGTTGCGAGCTTCAAATCTCCTGTAATTCCAGTCCTCGCAGGCCCTTAAAAATGTAGCAATGCACAGATGTGCAGTGAAAATTTTAAAATGTGCACTTTCTTTTAGGAATATGAACACTGAATATCACATAAACCTCTGATGTCCCCCTTGCCACCTCCTCGAGCTAAGCTAACACTTCCTTCTGTGTTTATGTTCGTGGCTCTTAGGTACATGGTCGGCCCTGGCTTTTAGTTCCTGCCTTTTCCCATCTCTTTTCTTCTGTGCCAAATAGCTTACTGGTTTTATGGTGTGGGCAGGGGCCAGTGAGGGAGTAGTTTGAGTCCACAGCCTCCATTTTCATTCATGGCCAGGGCCAAACTTTAATACAGGCCTAAGCTCGGGATGAAGTCTAGTTCTCCACAAAGCTCCCTTTTACAGTTTAAATAAAGAAATGATAAACATCAAAAGATCAACAGTTTTCCAAAGAAGCCAATATGTAATAGTCATGCCCAGGAGCACAGTTATAACTGAAAGCCTTAAAAGGAGCATTGAATTGTAGCTTTGTTCCGGTTTGTTTTCCCTCCTATAATAGGGTCCCTTAAAAAGGAAGGGGAATCGAAGGAGGGAGGGAAGTTTGAGAATTGAGGCTGAAATGAGTCTGATCATTTAGATGTAATGAAGCAAAGAAAGAATCTTCAGTTCAGGAGGCTTTTTGTCTTTGGTGTTGGGGGTGAGTATAGAGGCACTGAAAAATAGCTCCATGCAATCCCACTGCAGCATAAGTCCTGTCGTGTAGGTTGTGTTAACTTACACAGGTGAGGTGAGTATTTTGTGGGTACATGTGTGTGGTGGATGGGCCAAAGGGAGACCCCCCTCTTGGGGCACTCCACGTCCTTTGAATAGAAATGATGTCTCTAATAGTTTGCGAGTGCTAAAAAAAAAAAGGAGAAGAGAAAGCATTAGTGATGGTGCACATTGTCCTATCTTCCTCATTTCAGAGTATTTGTGAAGTTAGGGTGTTTTTTTTTTCCTGTTTCAAAGATGGGCAATCGTCCTTCAAATTACAGAATGAAATCTTTATGCATTTCAGGGTTGTTGGGTCTTTAAAATGCCATCTCTTTTAATAGGCCTCGATCAAGTGAGGGATTCTGACAATGCACTGGTTTCAACACTGCACAGGTAGCAGACAGGTTAAAGGCAGGGAGCAGAGCTGAGTGCTTTTACATTGTTCGCTGTCTGGCTTTGCCATGACCTATAGGAACACATTTTCGCGTACTGGTCAGTGGGGTGATCTGCTTGTCCTCATCTAGAAATGTCCATCTCCTCTAGGATGGCCGGTTTACAGCTGCTTTACGCTTTATTACCTAAAGTGTCTGTGAGTGCAGGGTGTCTATCTGTCGTCTAGTTAATCCACGGATAAACCCAGGAAGGGCTTGAAAATACTGGGTAAAAGGCACTATCGTTTACAATAGTCAAAACAAAGAAGTAAGATGGGGCCTGGCACCCGGGAAATTCAGGCTATTGCCTTTCTGTGTGCCCACAGAGCAAAGCCAAAAAGACAATACAAACAGGCACATCAGCCTGCCATCAGTGTGGCTGAAGAGGAAACATATTTGGTTCCATATCTAGGACTTTGTTCTGGAAATAAGACATGGCTCCATTTCTAGTTTTAGTGCAGACCGCACCATTGCAGCATTCCCCAAAAGACCACAGGCCGGTAGGAAAGCAACTCGCTTTCATGTGTTGTGCTTTACATTTGCCCATCTGAGAAATGGGACTGACACATTTCCTCACAGGGGATTTGGTTCAATGGATGAAACCTGTGTGGATGAGCTTGGAGTTCTTTGGTGGAAAGTTGCTTCAGAAATCCATAAGCGCTATGTTGTTTGAAAGTCTCAGTGATCTGCCAAGACATGGATGGTTGTCAGCAAGCCGCAGTGCCTACACACACACACACACACACACACACACACACACACACTGAACCTGAGCATCCTCCAAACCTGCCTGAAAGGCAACATTTAGCATCACTGTGGAGACCCACTTTAGTATTGACACCTTAAAGTAAGATTCACTGAAATGCAAGGTGCAAAACAGCTCCTATTTTCTCTCTTAAGTCTTCCATATCTTAAATCTTCCACTGGTACAAAGGAAAATAAGGAGATTTATGAAATGGCAGTGCAAATCTTCACGCTAATCAACAGAGTTTAGAAAAAACCAGCCAGGAGCCCTGAACATGCCCGTGGCAAGTGGACTGCTTCAGTCTGCAAAAGATAAAGCACACTAGTGCATATCGGTTAGTCTAATTTATTCAGAGTCGTTGCCATATCACAACCTCGTGTTTGATTTTCTTATAAACTAATAATTTCTTGAATGAACTAATACTGCTACAGCCACTAGTGCCTCTACCTTGTAGAAGTTTTTTATTGTTGTGTATGCAACTAAATTGAAATATCTTTCACTTGAAATATTGACTTTAATATCTCATTTGAAAAATTCATGAAGCCTTTGATGTTAAATCCATACTCAATTTAGCCAAATGCCATTAGAATATGCAATACGCCTGAATACAGAAAGCATTATTGTCTGTGTTTCTGCAGAAGAATTACATTTTATGACTGTAACGTCAGGATCTTTTTTGGATTTGTGCATGAGGAAAAGAAAGGGAAAGGCAGCACATTAGATGCAAAATGAAAAGTGGTATTGATTAGGCTCTCATTTACCCACTCTCTGCCTCATTCCCTAAATGCATGGAAATAAGGGTTGTGCCACTGCAACTAACAATGCTCTATAATGAATGGAACAATCTTTAGAAAATTAGTGCGAGCATGTATGATAGTGCACAGATGTTGCTCCGAGTAACTGTCATACATTTCTTTTACATCTCCATTTACATAAGTCTCTTTATTTCCTAATAGTATCATAATAGAAACATGACAATAGTTAATGATTTCATAAAACATGTAATGTAAAGGCTGTCAGAAAGGTAGAATGTTAATTGAAACCTATAGCTATACCACATTAGAATTACATTTCCTAAATGACTCATGTTAAAAATATTCCTCTTGAACAGAGAAAGATAAAGGCAGGTATTTAAAAACAAAGCAAAACAAACAAAATAAAACTCAAGCTCTCAGTAAATTAAAAATTTCCCCCCTAGTAAAACAGAGACCAACAAACATTGCAAAATCCACTGTGTGCTAATAGAATGTTTTTTGCCTTTAGTAATTTATGGGCACCCCCCCTCCCCCACATCTATCGATCACATTTTAAAAAGTAAACTGCATTAACATTTTAGACTATTCTGGCACCAGAAAATGCTTGATTTTTATCACTGCTAAAACATCGTCATGGCGCAGGCTTTCGTTAGCAGGTGCGGGAAACTGGGTATTTCTTTTGGAATGAAAAGGCTATCTGTACTGTTCACGTTTGCCCAGGTATTTCATGATGCCCTGAAGGAACAGGCCGCAGAATGGTGCTGGGGAAAAGACCAAGCTATTTGTAAGAGTACATTTATAAAATTGGGATGAGGGGGAAAGTGGAGAAGAGAAAAGATGGGCAATGGAGAATCCCTTATTCATTGAGATAACTGACTAGCTCGAAGATTGCAGATCTTTGAGCTCCAAGTTCAGTCCTGGGTTGCTGCCTGCTCTGTAGCACCATCTGCTGGTCAGTCTGTGCTCCCTGTCAGTCTGGGTGGGGAAGTGGCCGGTTCTGCTTGAGACAAAGGTCATGCCTAACTTCAATGTTAGCATACAGCGTGTGAGTTGCAATTTACACCAAATAAGGGTTTAGAGGAGGAAAAGGAGAACTAAACGGGCCATAAGAACGTATCAAAGTGGCTATTTACAGTATCTCATTTTAAAAAAGGAACAAAAAAAGCAAAGCCCCTTTTTTATTATAGAGCAAGAAGTGTAAGAATTCCATGGATTTTTAAGAACAAGACTCAACCATCCATGCAAGAAAATTTATTCTCACCTTGATCCTTCAACATCTTGTGTATCTCCCGTTCTATTAAATTAAGGCATTACTGAAATATGTTTAAAATTGAGCACCATCCATCACAGAGATTGAGTTAGAATATCTACATAATATTTACACATCTCAACAGGAAAAGTAATTTTTCTTTTCAGTAGTTATCATTTTTGAAAACCCGGGTTGACTTGTAAGCCATCGTCTGTCTCATCCCTTACTAAGCATTTCCGCGGCTGATGCATTTCACTGATTTGATCTCACTGATGTGGTAATAAAATCAGTGGTCACTCAAACACACGGAGGCTCGTAGCCATGTGTTGAATTACCTGCTGTTAATTCAGGTAGAGGAATACAGATGGGACTCAGGGACCCAAATGTGTTAATCTGAGAAATCCCTCGGCAATACCCCATGGATTACACTATTGCTGAAATATCCGGTATAGTACTGCAAGTTAAATACTTCTAGAATTAATTATTAAAAGTGTATTTACCAAGGTTTAGCAACTATTTAATATGTGTTGCTTCCCAACGGGAGATTAGCCTATCTAAGGGCTGTGGAATCCTGGGGCCTTTGGAATTTATTTAACAAATGATAAGCACCTGATTAAAAATAAATTAAATGCTAGTTAAAGTATTTAGGGAACTCATTTAAAGTGTTTCATTAGTAAGGGGTTTCCCCACACTATCTTTATTGTTTTAGAATTGCTATCTTTATATGTTAGTGAAGTAAGCAAGATGGCTGCCAGAGAAGAATTGGGTGAATAACCATTTCTTAATTACTTTTATTTTCTTGTGAGAATTTTTTTAAAAGAAGATTTCTATGACTTTTTTTTAATTTGACTTTTTTTATTAAACAAGTATCTTAATGCTACAGAAATGTAGAAGAAAGTAACACCATTTATGGGCTGTTCCTATCGGATTTGCCTGTTTTATTTTTTCCTCTTCAAATACATATGTAAGTGTCCTTGACTATATTTTTCAAGTTTTTTTCTGGAGCTAGAATTTGCAGTTAATGCAAGAAAAAAAATTCATTTCTCTTGTATAGTCCTTCATAGAAAAAAAATGTAAATCATAATTTATGACAAAATGGCTTGAATTCATCTTTCAGATGTATTGAGTCCTTGTTATTATTATTTGCCAGCCATTGTACTAGGCCCATTCACATACTTTCTTTTTGAGGTCAATTTTCAAGGAATTGTCACACTTACAAATTTATATGCATGATATGCACAATGCCAGTCTACTTAAGTTTGAATCAGAAAAGTTTTAGAGTTCCAACCAACACAGATTCCTTAGACAGAGTTTTTGGAGACAACAAGATACTTTTGAAGTCAACCCAGAAAAGCAATAGGAGCTTTACATCAAAACAGACCTAAAGACATGTTTATGGATGAAACAGTGTGTTTTGTTTTAATACTTAAATTATGTTTCATGTGTTTGAAATCTATTTCTTTACATCTAAGCTGTTCTTGCTTTTTTAAATGTGAAAGTTGCTTGAGACTAGTGTCTCATCTTTATGTAATTAAAAAGGCATCCTGACTCTCAGTGCATTATGATTGCTACAAACAAGTTAAAAAGTAATAATGACTTCTGAACGTGGAGCTGCAGATTTGGAGGGAAAATGTCTTAAGAGGAATCTGAGTCGGGGTGGGAGAGTTGGGAGGTGGGCTTAGTGTAGAGGCCAGGATCTGGTGGAGAGACACTTTGCCTTTAGTAAAGAGACACTGGTTCCTCCTTGTTATTCATCAGACACGTTCCAGTAGCAGACATTCAGCTGAGTAACAGACTTATGTCTTGAGATGTCTGGAAGGACTAGGTCACCAATTAAAGATAATTATGCAGATGCACATCTTATTTAAAAATGGGGCAGATTTACTCAGATAGGGCATTCCTGCTACTGACCACATGTAGGTCAAACAGGAAGCAGCAATCCTTAATAGGTTGGACTTGGACTTTTGGTAACAGAAATCTCTCTGGAATCAGAGCCTAGAAAAGTGTCCATAAACAAGAGAACCTGATCACAGCACAGAGCTGGAGATTGACTTGTGTGGATTGTGGTGAAGAGCTGAAAGTCGATGATAATAATTGAGTCAGTTTATCTTAAGCATCAGGGATAATCAACCTAAAAGAGAAAAGGAGTCGCCTTCTTCATTTATCCGCCACATCTTGGAACCAGAGGACAGAACTGGTTTGTGTTCCTGCATTAGGCAACTGCAAAGGAAAATGTAGCATTTCCATAAATCCTGAAGATAAATGTATATAAAATGAAGCTTCCACAGTTAATGTGGGGAGCTTTACCACCCTGGGGAGAGTGAACAAAATCAAGTGAAAATAGAATGCCTCTTGGCTTTGCTCATTGGCCATGGCCAATGGTCAGGCAGCAGATGTGGTCTTTGTGTTGCTAGCAAAGGCTTTGAAATCTCTCCTGGATCACCTCCCACCCTCATGGCTCCCTGAATAATGCTGATAACAATTAGCCAAGCGACTGATGCTGCTGCTGAAATTACCTCTTTGGTCTCACACAGAGCCATCCCCAATCCATGGAGAGCAGCCAGCCTATCTGCAGTGATGGCAACTTAGGGGCTGAATGCATCCCATGTATATCTGAGTTGTATGATTCCATGGGAGACATTTCAGTCGAAAGGATATCTGACGATATGGTATACTGCCAGGCAGTATTGGTAAATGCTGGGCAGTTTTGTCTGGATGGGGATACATAGCAGTGCTACAGAAGTGTCTTCGTTTATGACAGCTAAAGACACTGATACGGAGTACCTGGTTGTGGTCACTATATATGTGCATATACGTATAATTATCATAATGTTCAGGTCTAGAATTGTGGGAAAACCAACAGGCTGAGCATCGGTAGTATCTAATTCATGGTGAAACTATTCTTACATTATTGTCAATTAAAAACTCATTCTGGTGCGTTAGCACCAGAGCAAAACCATCCCACGTGCTAAAAAGAACAAACCAGATGATTCTCTAGAGCAGAAGAAGTTTGTTTTAAACACTTCTAGAATTTGCCTCTAAGGGTATGACTTTTCTCTGATGGAGATTCACATCCCTTGGTATTCTATATTTTACTTGTTTCTTCAGAAAGGACAGATGGAAAGGGATGCTCAGTGAATATAGTCCAAAGTTGAGTGAATTTGTAGTAGGCAGGTCATTGAGAAAGCACAAAATATTTACTGATGACAGCTAACATTTATTGAGTACTTCCTATGTGCCAGGCAGAGTACTAAGGTCTTGCTGGATTACTTAATTTATTTTACCCAACCATCTTTGAAGTAGATACAGTTATCTCTGTATATTTCTCAGGTAGATCAAACCAATTCTTAGAGTAATTAAGAAAATTGCCTCATCTAGTAAGTGACAGACCTGGTTTTGACTTCGGCTTATCTGACTTTAGGGCTCCGTCTCCTTACCCTGAGTGTTTAGGTAATGAGAAGGTTTGTGTCATAGAGAATCAAAGGCATTAGGGTTAAAAATGTATTACAAACTACATTTAAGACTCTCAAAAGGTGTAAACATTACCCACTCACCCCTCAATATAAGACAGAAAGGTTACCTATCAGTAGAGCACTACTAGACTCTCCCTCTATGAAGTAATTCTGATAATGAATTTGGTTGGTGCATATCTTTATATGTTACCCACATATATGTTTATTTTTTAAAAATGCACCTTGTTGTTTTGCATTGTTAAAGATTAGGTTCTGATATGAGTATTTCTTTGGAAGTTGGAAAGAAGAAGCCTGGAGGGAAAGTGGACATCATGGAGGTCGTGTATGGAAGTGTGTCATGCATTGTTAAGCCCATGCTTCAGAATTTTGGTACTTTATCAGGTCTGTATTAAAGGTCCGAGCTATTTTGCCAGCATATTTTCAGGGAAAATGTTTCTGAACCACAAGTACACAAAAACAGATCTTGAAAAGTTGCCTTTTCCTATAACTGGGGGCAGAATCGAATTTGCCCACTTGTCTGAACTGTGTGATTGTCAGAATAGCTAATTTTCTTTGACTCTGTGTTTTCTGGCATTTGAAAACTATACCCCAAGAAGTTAAAATCATCATCTTTGCTTGGTGCTCTGTGGCAGCTGCCTGCCTGGTGGCTTCTGGTAGTTCCGTGAAACGTGTGGGCAGAGCAACAGAAGGGCCGGGGAAGGAAATAGAATGACTGGAATAGCATTTGCCGGCAGAATGTTGGGAACTGAAGGTGGAGCATATCCAGAGGACACTGTTAGGAATGTTTTAAAATCACAGGTGCACTTCTGCTCCCTGCAATTTAAAGACACATTGCAAATGCAATTTGTATAACTGCTTCATATGGCTTCCTTACTTCAAAGTTGGGTTCTTGTGGGCCCTCCCTAGGCAAAGGGGAAATAAGCTGTGTTGACTTCTTCCAGAAATAAATGAGTTTTAAAGCATCTCTGTTGCTACAGCACCTGGGAACTAGGGAGATTCAAGATCAAGGAAGATTTAAAAAAATGAATAAAATAGAAATGTCACATTTTCCAACTTGAGGCTAACCCAGTTGTGTAGAAGTTTTTACTTATGTGTTAGCCCCACCACATTTATCTAGTTGAGCTCTGAGGTGGGGCATGCGCTGAAGACTGCCTCACACATAGGGGGATTCTGAGCATACTGCCAGAGGTGAAAGGACAGACCTTACTGTACCCATGCTTTTCATGTATTTACTACAATCTGAAATTCCACTTATGGTATTTTATTTAAAAGAATAGGAGAAGGAAATAAAAGGAAACTCCTGAAAGTAGTGGTCCAAAGTTCTAAAGTTATACATCACTTCAATAAACTTTTTTTGAGTACTTTACCCCCAAATATGCATATTTATTGATTTATAAATTATATATGTACTATTCCATGAATATATTCATACATAATGGAACATATGCAAACATTTTAACTGAAGGAGACAAAAATGAAATAAAATATTTTATTTAATAGTGGCATCCAGTCCTTTGCCTTCACAAAAATTATTATGACTGTGATTGGTTATCAATCAGACATTTTTATCATCTTGGTTTAATACTTTGTGATTTAGCTTGGTCTGGTTCTAAGTTAAGCTCATTTTAAAATTTTGTTTTAATGCCTGTTAGAGCTAAAAGGAATACTTCATTAAAATGTGGAGGTAAAATGAAAAAGGCATTGTGATTTGTGATACCTGGCTTTTAGCTGC
>NW_005371694.1:828954-854295 GCF_000412655.1 Myotis brandtii
GCCCATCTTTCTACAGGCATTTGTATTGCTCCTTGGCAAACAAATGGTCATCTTCTCAAATGCTAATCACTTGTCTTTGAAAACTAATTAGAAGATATACATTCTTATATTTTTAACAAATGGATTCAAATCCCTCTGAGAGTTTTGATCTGGAGGATTTTTAATCAAGTTACAATATTCTATTTTCAAGTTGTTAAGAAGTATGAAAATATGGGAGTTTTTATAGGTGACAGACATATCATTTTCAGTAGTAAAATCATTTTAAAATGGAATTGATCCTAAATACCAATTTTTAAATATTCTTACCATAGCCCAAGTTTTAGAGGCTTTTTTTTGTTGTTGTTGTAATGTCGTGTTACTCATCCATGATTGAAACATCAAGTTAAACTTTAAAAGTGAGATCAATTATGTTTTCTTTCCCAAATTCAGCAAATTCACACCCCTGGATGTTTTGTAAAAGAAAAATGCACATTTATGTGTATATGAGTCACAGGATTTTCTAGGTTTTGGTCATGAGATAATCAGCTGCACTCTCTGTGGTACAAAATAATTTTATAGGCCCTCTCTATTTTATTGCAGAGAAATAAATATTTTACTCTATTTTAAAGGTTTGTGGGTGTCATGGTTGTTAATCCTGTAGGACTTTGAACTTCAACTTTTTGCTATGATAGCTTATGAATAATGCCAATGAAGGTTTTAGGGTTTTTTGACATAAGTTAAAAAATCTCCTCCTACATTTTGGGCAGCTTAGTTTAGTTACAACTTGATAATATAACACACCGATCTACTTAAGTTTTAAAGCCTAAGTAAGCTGCATGATATCGCAAAAACCTGTAAGCAATCGGATGCAGTTCTGTTAACCCTTCCACGGGACCTCCTATTCTTAAGTTACGTTATGTAAATTCTGTGACATGTGACCATGTGGCAGGCAGACTGAATGGGGTACTAGATTCAATCTATATTCAATATTAGTAAACCTTTTAATTTTTTACATGGAAAATACATATGAATAGAAGAACTACTATTTTCCTGCCCCCCCCCCAGTATGTCATATGTACCCCAGATTGGAAACTGCCTTTATAGCATTGATCCTGTTATAATGCAAATCTCTTTGGGTGATGGAAGTTCTTGAAGAAATGATGTCACTCAGTGTGAATCAATCCAACATTTTTGAAAACAGATTTTGATAGGGTGAGAACATGAGTGAAATAAATAGACTGCCCTTGGAGGTGGTGAGTGGTTGTGGAATTCAAGAAAAGACAGAGAAGATAATGTACAAAACTGGAAAGCTAGGAGAATGAAACATAAATTCTAGGGTTTTGCAGCAGTTTTTTGCCCCCCTTACTTTGGTGAGAATTAAGGAGTATTGAGCAGGGCAAAGTATGAATTCAGCTGCCCTCTCATTCCACTTGAGAGTGCAGCTCTGGACCTGGCCCATCGGAAGGAAAAGTGCTGGGCCAATGCATAGCCAAGCCTCAACCTGGAGCCAGGGCATGCCCCTAGCCATGGCCAAGGTGTTTGGTCAAAGCACAGGTGATTTGAACCCAAAGGATGGTATTGTTCCAGGGATGGTTAGTTACCATCTGTTAGGTCATGAATACAGTCTGGCATTCATTCTGAGTTTTAAAATCTAAGTGTTCAGGTAGCTTTGCTGGGTTATGCCATTTTCCAGTGAGAGAGTTGAGGTGTTCAGCTTAATTGTGTTTCAATAAGGTCCCACATGCCAGTGGCAAAAAGACTCTATCAAGCCTCTCAGGACAGTGACTGGGGTTGGTAAGGTTCTCCTTCTTATTATTTGAGTCTGGCAGCAGAAATAGAGGATTCTATGATTTTAATTTCTGGAGTGTGGGTGCCATCTCCTCACCATTTTTCTCCATTTTCTTCTCTCTTTCGTTCACACTGTTCTCTGCTGAAATGTTATCTCCAGACAAAGGAAGTCACTACCGGTAGTTGACATCTTTATGGTATTCACCATCACAAATGATCATCATCCAATGGCATAATTAGATCATGGTTCCTTTATACTTGACATTGAGAAGAATAAAATGAGCATTTTCTAATATTACATTTTAGAGCATATGTATCTTGCGATGTCTATCTTTTCTCTGGAGAAAATTTCTTCCTTGATGAGTAACAATACATCTCTTTACTGTAAATCCTGAATGCCACATCAGCTTATGTTACACTCCATGTGGTGAAAAAAAAAAAGAACAACCCTCAATGTAGCATATGTAAGGTAAAGTCTATACTCTGTTTGTGCTGAGTCTGATGCTGATGGATGAAAACCTATTAGAGGAATGCACTCACCATGCTTGGAGACTATGCTGTTAACAGTTTAGCATATCTCATTTTTCTGATATGAGTCATATTTTGAAGAATTCAGATTAGATGATGAAAGACTGGGTAAAAATTCTACTAAAAATCTCCCCCAAATTTATATACTTTTTAGATTGATGTAACTCATAGGTGAAAGGGGGTGATGGAGAGAGACTGAAAACAGTACATTATCAAGTCATCTTCCTCTACAGATTCCAAATAAGCAAGTCTGATTACAGTGATCCTCTACCAACTAAAAGGAGCTCATAAGACATAGAAATAAATTCTATAAACTATTAGTAACTGGGGAATGGCCAGTGTCAGTGAAAATTCTGGATTATGGTAATTTAAATGAATATATACGTAGTCCTTCTTAATAGAATAGTACTGTACTTATGGAGAACCCAGATGTCTAGCCAATTTAGTCATCCAGACTAGACTCTAGAATTCAGGAGAACATGACAAATGTCTTGCTGGCAGTGCAGAAAAGAGCTCTCAGAAAGCACATGTAATGTGCTTCGTATGAGAATCAGGCATTCCTCACAGAACCGCATCTGAATCACTGTGTATAAAATAAGGCACTTTGTCCAGCCAGTGTGGCTCAGTGGTTGAGCATCCATCCATGAATCAAGAGGTCATGGTTGGATTCCCAGTCAGGGCACATACCCAGGTTGCAGGCTTGGTCCCCAGTGTGGGGTGTGCATGAGGCAGCCAATCAATGATTCTCATTTCAATGTTTCTATCTCTCTCTCCTTCTCCCTTCTTCTATAATAAACAACAATGAGAAGAGGGAGTTGAAGAACTATTAAAGCCTAATGTAAGAGGGATAATTGACATGACTTAATAAAGGAAAAAGTGGTCCTCTAAGGCATAATACAATTATTTTCATGATGGTGATTTTGAATAAATAAAGAATGAGTTAAATTATGCTCAGTGCATTCTACTTGATAAGGCAGATAATTGTGCAATATATTTTCTGAAGTTCTTTCTAAAAGGATTAAATAATAGTAATTTGAACTTATTGAGCATTTAATCTGGAACAAACATTGATCTGAAGGCTTTTTCATGTATCTCCTCATTAAATTCCCAGAATGACATTATAAAGAGTTACCTTTATTATCCCCATTTTACAGATGAGGAACTGAAGCCAAAAAACATTCAGTTGCCCATGGTGGAAACAGAAATAGTCTCAGACTCAGCTCCCACACATAACTACTGTGTCATATCTCCCTAATTAAAATAAGTAAGTGTTGCTGCTTAAAGCCAAAGTCTCAGTTGTCTAGAAATTTTACCTGTATGAATTCGTGCTGATGCAATATAAATGAGACATTTATGCATATATTAAAATATATTTAATTACATCTGGGCTCCAATTATGCCACCTAGTAAAGTCTTTCTGAGACTTACTTTAGTGATAGATAAGAATATTTTTACAATTAAAGCTTTGAGTGTTTTTTGGGAGGTGGAGGTTTACATACAGAATGAAGAGTTTCAAGGTTGAGGACTTGCTGTCAAGATACCAGGCAGAATGTTGAATCTGCCCTAGAACTCGAGATTTACAAAATCATTGAGCCTTGTTTATGTTATTCCTTTGCTTTGAAAATAAAATATATTTTCTTACAGACAGTACAAAGGTAAACTTTAGCTTTGCTCTTGTCAGAATTATCTAATTTCTAATTAGAGGCGTCTGATTTAATGAGATTTTCCTAAGTAGTTTGGATAAGCCTTGGCTGACTGACTTTAAGTAAGTGATGTGCTGTTTTTGTTTTGTGTTTTTTAAAGCTGGTAAAACATTTGCTGCTTTCATAATTGACCAGTCTAGCATTTCTCATTGAGCAGGGTAATTTGCAGACACCATGGGACCATGTGATGAGAGATGAGAAAGGAGAGCCCAAAGGGGTTAAACAAGCTACTGTGGTTCCTGTCCTGGACAGGCTGCGAAGGGGCAGGGTGTGGTAGCAGCCACAGCTGGAGCTCTGCCTGCGACAGTGTGCGCATCACTAGGCAGGGGTTCCTGCTCACCACTTCTGCTAATAGTTGGAGTTTGGTCACACATTAGTCTTAGCAATTTCATGAAGTGAGGGCTGAGTGCTGATACTAACTGCCGATGCAATTGCATTTCTCCACAGCCTCTTTGTATGTACACAAGACCATTGGAAGTCACTAAAAATTAAGGAGGAGACAGCCATCTGAGAATGTATTGGTCATCATATTATTTCTAGATGCTGAAGGGAACCCCCGAGTAGAATATCCTAGATGTCTATGAGTTTATCAGAATTGGATAAGTTCAATTAAATGCTTTGCAAGTTAACACAGAACAGCAAACAAAATGACCGTGTTCGCTACCAAGAAGTTGATTTAACCTTGATGATTTCACCCCAAATATGTATATCATTTTCTTTGATTAAAATAATTTATCTAGAAAGTGAATATGCTCTGGGTTTTTCAATTCTCTACACATCCATTGTGTACACCAAATTCAAAAGACAATGCCTTGGGGGAGAGCCTGGTTTGGCAGCTTGAGAATTTACTTGAAACAGACTAAAGACAGCTAAACGCAAATGGCAGTTCAGCCCTCACACGTGTAAACACGTGCTCCCATAGCCCATTTCTTTTAATGAGTAATGAATTACCTCCCCTGTTTCTCTGAACTTCAGCCTTTTTGCAAAGGGCTATGCGGAAAAATGCATTGATGTGGAACAACCCAGTAAGATGAGACAGTCCGTTCAACCCATGTTATTAAAGAAATTGGTTCACCTTTTTGATTCTATGTCATTGTAGTTTCAGCAATTCATTTGTTCAATAAGCAGTTTGGTATGTTCTGGCAAATAATGAATATTGATCATAAAATCGATCACTTATTAAGAAACAGACTAAGGGAAATTGTTTATCCAATCAATTGTAATTTTTGATTTGTTATTTATATTTTCCAGTTTTGTCCACCCCTCCCTGAGGCTCTTCTGCTCTCAGGACCAAGGGAAAGGCATATGGACAGTGGCTGGAACTTCTGAAAGAGCACAAAACCCGACACCTTCCTTATAATAGATGCTGCTGGCTGAAATAGCCCATATTAAAGACAATGTGATTGAGAACTGCAGACACACTGCCTCTTGCACCTGTGGCTATTGGGCTGAAACTTTGTATAGTAATCGAATTTGCTAAAAAGGGTGTGTGCTTACTGTTCCTGATGTGTGAGCCTTGTTATGCTTTAGAAGACAAAACAGATGCACACAATTAAAATTTCTATACAAACTATAACAAAGATTTTGAGTAAGCCTGGCAAGCCGTTGAGTGCTTTGGATACATATGATATTTGTTTTACTTAAAGGGTTCCTATTTTTGAAAAATGTTTTTGGTACAATAGAAACGAAATTTATCACTCAGAATTTTCTGAATCTATAACAACGAATGTGTGCCCAATTGGGGCAGGTTTGAAATAGCTAAGTGATGAAATGTGTAGGTGGATCTTCCAGGGACTTACCAGTAGGGGGTGGGCGGGAGGCATGCATATTCTTCAAGATCCTGGGGAAAGGGACCACGTTCTGTGGGAAATATTGATGAGTACGTTGATGAACCCTCTGGGAAAGACTGTTTCTCTGAACTTCAGCTGGGTTTTGTGCTCTTTCAGAAGTTCCCTGATAGGAAACAGCAGACTCAATCGCCATTCTAGATGCTTAAAATTGTCAATTTAACTTTACTAGTTGGACATCATCCCACTTGCTTTTATCTTGAGACCTGCCTAATATTGTCTTTCACCTATTACCGTTGATCAAACCTTTCCTCTGTGGACTAGTCTTCAATTTAGTTAGTTCAAACACTACTTCCTTGCTGAATTCTGCCTTCACTACAGGAGTGAGAACCACTAATAAGTAATGTAATAATAATCTCATGAGCAGTGTGCCATTTTATTAAACTGCTTCATATTTTTTTCTTTTTTGTTTTCCTCTCCTCCTTTTAATACTACCTCTTCCAGAGCCATATATCACTTGCCTCTTGCATCTTCAACAACTTAATGCTCTCTGGATCTCTCCTTTTTATTCTGCAAACCATGGGTCTCTCTCTTCTTACAAACCACAATTACTAGCCCACCCCCCTATCTCACACTGTCTCTGCTCTTACAAGCAAAGATCTTATTTTTCAACTTTTCTTCCCTAACAAATTCCACGAAAAGGTAACATGCTTACCACCTTCCTCTTTAGAACATTTTTGTCTTGTTTCTAGAAAGCAGACCTTACACTCATGGCTTTTACTTCTTAACCATCATTCTTTAACCATCTACCTGTGGGTTTCTGAACTTAACTCTGTTTCAAGAGAGAAGTAACAATCATTTTACTCCTAAATATAGTAATGCCTTTAAAATCTGCAGCCTTTGATATTTCTGAGCCATACCATCTTCCATTTAGTTATCCAAGCATGTACTGAGTACCTATAATGTTCCAGCACTGGGTCTGGTGCTTGAAATGTATCCAACAAAGCAAATAAAAAGTTCTGCCCTTATATTCTAAAGGACGTGTGTAGAAAATGAGTAGTTGGCAGTAGTTGATAGGCTAAATAAGAACCATATCAACTGAAGGCATGCAGGACACAGGGCTTGGGTGAGTCCAGTGAGAAGCCTCAACACTTAAGTGGACACTCATTCTCAGGGCCTGCACTTGCACTGCCTCACCTCCTTAAATTCTGTGCCCTGGATATCTCATTGAACATTTCAGGAAAAGGCAACAGCCAGGACCAAAGCCCAAATGCAAGAGTGTGCCTGTTAGGTTCTAGCAGGAGGAGAAAGCCAGTGATGGAGCAAAGAGAGTGAGCTGGGGAGAGCAGTGGGAGATAAGATTAGAGAGGTGACACGTGGGGAGATGTAACAGGTGGAGATATCACATGGGCACTGGCAGTTGTCAGTAATTGTAAGCACTTTGGCTTTAAAAGACAGGGTAGCAAGTGAGGGATATTGGGGAAGAGAAGTGATGTTATCTGCCTGACATTTTAAGAGCCAACACTCTGACTGACGTGTTGGACCAAGAACATCGGGGACAAGGGTAGAAGCAGGGATGACTGTAGCAACCTCAGGCGAGAGAAGATGATGGCTTGGACCAACCAGGCTGGTAGAAAAGACAAGGGTGAAGAAAAGTGTCCAAACTTGGGAAGGTTGAGTCAACCTGATTTGCTAATGGATTGGACACAGGGTGTGAGAGAAAGAGAGGAGTCAAAGATGGTTCCTATGGTTTTGGCCTCCACAACTGAGCCACATGAAACCTTCCTGCTCTGGCTTAAAGGAGAGCATTTTTCCAATTTCATGTCTAGATTTCTTACTTCGTTATCTTCTTTACACTTTCCCTTTCCTGCTTCTGCTGCTGCCTCATTATCATAGGACTTACCTCTGCTATTTTCTCAGGCTTTGCTTCTCTCTGTACTCTCTCTTATTCCTGTCATTTATTGAACTCTATCTTGAATGCACTCTGAATTCGTGTTCCCAGCCCTAACCTCTCCCTTGGGTTCTGGTGCTGTTTTGCCAGCTCTTTATTCTCAGATTTCTATTAAATCCACAATCATTCTCCCAGTTATCATGGCTTGAAACCCTTTGTCTTCATTGCACGAGTATTTCTGTAATTATATAAAGGAAATTTCCTTCATTAGTATTCTTCTTGGGGAGAGCCCAGTTGATTCATGTGTGTAAAAAGTGCTTGGAAAAGTTCACCGAGGCTTGTGGAAACTTGAAGCGCCTTTTGGGAGACTGTCCCAGCAGGCTGGTAGCAACTCTAGCAGCATGCCCTTCTGGTGCCGAAGTTTCCATTAGTCTTTGCTTCTCCCTTTATTTCCACTTCTCTTTTTCCCCATGGCATCAGCGGATGGCTTTTCTCTCTACTTTGATTCTCTTTATTTCATGGTTTGTTTTTTTTTAACATAGTACTTCTACTACTGTATGGCCTCTCCTGCTTCATAGCTTCAGTTTATCACCGCGTGTCTGTCAGAGTGTGTGGCACACGATTCTTTATAGCTCTGGCACCTTCAAATCCTCTAAGATTAAGATCTGATTGACTAATTTAGTGTTCAGTATATAATGACCATATTGGTTAGAATTTTGCAGAGTTATATTTATTCCACATGTGGCTGACTTTGGAACAGGTGCTAATTCTTGGTCCAAACATTTAGAATACAAATTTCATAAATAGAGGCTTCAAAATGCAGAGTAACCCACATATGAGTAATTAAATGTGGCTTTATTTAGAAGAAGATTGTGGGTCTAATAGATTCTATCTATGGAAAATCAATTATTTAACTACTTAATTTAGAAAATATGTTTAATTATTTGTTCATATGTTATGTCTGTACAAGACAAGATGAATAGGCGATTTCAGTTCTGCTATGAAATTGCTCACTATAAGTAACAAAAGGTGATAATGTATAGGATATCAAAGAATCATAGTGCTGAAAAGGTCTCAGGAATTATCTAGTCTAGCAATTCTCAAACTTATTGATGTCAGGGCTACTTTACAATTTTAAAAGTTATTGAGAATTGAGAACCCTGAAGAGCTTGGTTTATGTGAATTGCATCTATCATTAGTTATTATATTAGATTTTTAAAATTTCAAATGTGTATTAATTTAAAAGTATTAAAGAGTAAACAAAAATGTACATTTGTGAGAAACAACACACTTTTATTAGTGAGAAAAATGGTATCGTTTTACTTATTTTGGTAAATCTCTTTAAGGTCTGGTTTCATGGAAGATAGCTAGATTCTTTATCGGCTTCAGCATTTAATCTGTTGTGATATTACATGTGTTAAGAGATAATCTGACACATTGACATTTTTAAGAGTTTATTTGTTCATACATTGATTCAGATTGGGCAGCATCAAACTGAAAGTGGTTAGAAGCACTCCAGCAATGGGAGGTAAGGACAAACTTTTTACAGGGAAGATGCAGAAGCCAAAAAAGGCAATTACTTGATTGGCTATAGCAGTGGTTCTCAACTTTCTGGCCCTTTAAATATAGTTCCTCATGTTGTGACTCAACCATAAAATTATTTTCGTTGCTACTTCATAACTGTAACGTTGCTACTGTTATGAATCATAATGTAAATATCTGATATGCAGGATGGTCTTAGGCGACCCCTGTGAAAGGGTCGCTCGACCACCAAAGGGGTCGCGACCCACAGGTTGAGAACTGCTGGGCTATAGTTTAAGCAGTTGCCTTATTAGGGAAAGCCTACTTGGCTGTTTGTGATGAGTTGTTCTTAAGATTCCCTTTCTCAGACTCTAATGCATTGACTCTGGCTTAGGTTTTGATTTGCTCACGTAAGCTATCAAAGCATTGGAGCACCCCAGTCTAATGTCCTTCTCATGTGGCTTCTGTACGCTTGTGAGAAAATGAGAGTAAAAGAGGCAAATGACATCCTAGTATTGTTATGAAAATTGTTGCAATCTCACAAACACCTTGAAAAAATTTCAGAAACTGTGATTTTGAAAATGTGGTCCACGTTTGAAAAACAATTGAAGTATCCCATTTTATAGAGGAGGAAACAAAGCTCAGAGAAGTGAAACGACTTGCCCAGGAGCACACAGTGAGTCGATGGCAGAGCTGGGATTAGAAATCAGGTTTCCTGTTTCTTTATTATATCAAGATTCAAGTACCAAAGGACCAGCTTTGTCCACACTGCGGTGTAATGCTAGTTCTCCACCTGTCTCCTATTGTGGAAACTTGGGTTCAGGTAGTTAATTAGGCTCTGGGAGAGAAAGGGTGGTGGTGATACACAGCTGTCAGAAGGGGTGCAAGGATTAGAACACAGGATCCAGGGGACTTGTCCCTTTTTCAGCCTGTGTGCTGGAGTTTTACTCTAAAGCTAGAAGTTTATTATAGAAAAATAACGTACTAGAGATGTATTATAGAAAAATAAACAAATCAGAACTTAGGAGGACATGACTGGTTCACACCAGTTCCTTCTCAGCATTTTCCATGTTAGATCAGAGGGGGCAATTCCAGAAGCACCAGTCTCCATTATTGCCTTTAATTTCCCCATGGCCCAAGACTAACATTGTCCTTTCCCTCTGTTGTGCTCTTGGCAGAAAGCCATTCCCTCATGGTTAGACTTAATTGGAATCTAAGCCAAAGGGGGATGGGACAGGCTGCCATGTTGTGGCACTTTCCTGAGCCAGTTCTTTGGGGAATGTGTGTGTTCAGTTGATATAATGATGTAATACAAGGTTTATTGCACAGTACGTGGTATTAAAGGAGGAATGCAATTTTAAAATGATTTTAAGTTAATTTTAAGGAAACAAAAGTGTATTTTTATTCACATTTTTACTGCAATAAATATATGTATGTATGTATATATATATATGACATGTATATATGTGTGATTGTCTGTATGTACATGTATATGTATATATATGTACATATACACATGCATATATATTTCATCCTGAAGTTTAATGGTCTCCAGGCAATATTAGTAGTAAATGCCCTCTTCTTAGAGTAGGTGTATATGCTTTTAGAGAAACATCTGAAAAATGTCAAAATCATTCAGTTTAAACTTGGAATTGAAATTGTGAGCTTTCTGACTCTAAGTATGTGCATTTTAACACATAAAAACCTTTCGTTTATGTGAATAAATGATTAATTTCTAGAATTTTTCAGATTCAAAACTAAAATGCTATTGAGTGTGCTTTTTTCCCTTTGAACGAATTTCCATGTACTCTTTATGCCTCATGACCCAAAATGTAAGTTCCCTGGTACATTTCCATCTCTCTGTGTTTATCTGTTGAGGTTGTAACTCATTAATTCATGCCCTACAAGGTGGGACTATGCCTACTTCCAAAGGGAGTTGGAGAAAATGACTGGCCTGCATTCTGTTATTCCATTTTCTATTTTCTCTGATTTTGCAGGGTATTCTAATCTTCTCCAGATGAGTGGAATCACAGCTTTTTTTTGCTTGACAGCCAAAGACAAACACCAAGCTGTCTAGAAGATCGAGTGCCATTTTATTCCTCTGTCGACATTCCTGATGAGACGGGCAAAACCTCAGGAAATTCTCCCAAGAAGACTTTCTGAGCTCTCATAATAACAAGACTGACATTTTAAAACTGATCTAGTATACCATAAACCTTTTGTTCTCTGAAAATACTAATAAGCTTTTCATACCAAAATTATAAAGAAACAAGGTTTTGCCCATCAAACAACAACCAAAATCTGAATGTTTTTCTGATACATGGGAGTTGTTTTTTTAAAAGTTTTCACAAAAATTTCAGAAGTCCCTTAGCTGTCTCTTCAAATTCCATTCTCTCAGCTTCCTTTCCCCCAAGTAACCATATTGTAAAATTTTGGTTAATCCTTCTATTTTTTTTAATTGCAAAATTTAACTTTATTTGAATGGGATTATGCTCTATGGATTTTTCTTTGACTTCTTTCCTGAAGTGTTGTGCTCTTGAGATTCATCTATTACTTCAAATTATTATTTTTTTAAATTGCAGAGAATCAGAGCAATCTAAGTTAAGTGGTCACGTCTCTGTCACCTTTTAAAGATCTCATCAAATTTTTAGTCACTGGATCACTTATTCCTTTCAAGTTGTATATTCTGTGGTTTATTTTTATTTTATGAAGCCAATGCTACTTACCCATGACTAGTTGAGAGGCATTCAGGGGCCATAATGATCATCACTTTTGCGTATAGCAAAAAAAATCTCTAAAAATGCCATGAGTACTCATGATTCAAGTATGTTTCTTTTGACAGGTTCATTTAAAATTGGGTCGATGTCTTTCAAAGTATTTACAAAAGTGGAAAATATTAAAGAATGGGGAAAATAGTGTTTATAGTCTCATATATGCAAGCACGAAAAAAGACATTTTTATGAGTTTGGTGGCCTAAAATGTCCTAGTTTCGACGAATTGGTCCTTGACAGTTATGAATGGTGGACTAGTTGCATTAAAGCAATGAGAGAGCTAATAGCAGGTTTGAAACTGGGTTTGAATAAATCATCAACCAAACACATAACAGTGCTGGGAGAACAGGTCCGACCCTGTGCAGCCATGTGCTCCCTAGTTGCCTGGAGACCATGAATCTTGGGCATTGTAGAAATATTGGAAATATTTTGTGTCACCTCAAGCCTTTAAAATATATATTTAAATATTAAATGTATTTAGTGTAAAGTTCAACATATATTTTTCTTAAACTAACACTGACACTATTATACATAAAGTGTTCATGATTATATGTAAAGTGTTAGGCAGCTTTAAAATTAGGGTATATATTTGAAATCTGAAATAAAATTGACCTTTTGAATAACTTTTGAATTGGTGCAACATGACTACTGTGCTACCTTTTAGAATCTTTTTAGTGATTATATAATTCCTTCAATATGGTATCATTAAACTTGTAGGAGGTAGAAGCCATTACAAAAATCCCATTTAAATATAGTTAAAACTCTTATGAAAATGATTTATTTAATTTCTACATATAAATAATATAACCAAAAAGCAGGAAAGAAGTTACTAAAATATAATTCTGTGCTAAATTAAAGCAGAGTGTTTTCATTTTGCCCCTGTTATTATGACAGTTGAATAATATGTGCTGTACTAAATGGATGTCTGGTATAAAGAGCAAAGATCAAGAAATAAGTGTTTAGAACACTAAATTATACGTTCAAAATCTATAAATAGCTTAATAAATATATTCTTGCAAGTAAAAAGCACAAAATTGCAGGCTGCAAAGTAGATTATCCAAATGGCACTGTTTTGAAATCACCTTTGGAGCAGTACTCATTATCTCATCGAGTTTTATAGCTTCTGCATATACAGTAAAACTTCAGTTTTTAGAAAAGAGTCCTTTTGAAATGCATTTATTTTTTTCTTTTATGTCTCATTTCAGTCCTGAAATGATTTGAAGTGACTTACAGTTATCTTATATGGTTAAAGAGGGCATAATTTATAGTTGAGATAATTAGTGAAGAGAGACAATATGAGTAAGCATAAAATGATAGCAGTGACCAAGAATTTACAGATCATGTGTCCACAGGCCTGTTATATTTGCTACCATATTTGCTATCACATCACAAATATGTCTCCGAGTTTCCTAGAAACCACAGCAAGGAGGGAAAGGCACTTGGTTTGGGATTTATATGAAAACAAACTTTCTGCCTGGGACCAGACCAGGTTTTTCTGATATTGAGAGCAAGGAAAGTTTCTTTAAAACTTGTATAGCTAACCTAACCTCTAAACGTTAGGTTACCCTGAGGGTTATCCCTAAGGTCTACCCTCTTTTTCTATGAGTATTTTTACTTCATCTCAATGAGTAAATAGTTTAGAGACACTGAAGCTCTCCCCAGCCTCAGGATAAGGATGACTCATTTTAAAGCCAAAGGATCTCCAAGCAAACAGAACATAGTAGCTGAGTGAGTTCAGGTAATGCCATAGCAAAACGCTCCAACCATGTCAATGGCCTCAAAAAAATAGAGCTCATTTAACTCTGATGTAACCATCCAAGGTGAGCATTCCAGGTAAGCTGGTGGCTCTGCTCTCCATTCAAGGATCCCGGTTTTTTGATCATATTGCTCCACCATCCATCCTTCAGGCCCTTATTAGCATTATCATAGTTGATACAAGGTTGCTGAGGGATCTAACCAGTGACCAAAAGGAGAGCACTGAGAAGGTATAACTAGTCTCAAGGATGAGGTCCACAGGTGACACATTTTACTGATGTTCGTAGTCCATTGGTGAGAGCTGTCATATAGCCACCTCAAGATTCAGGAGTGGCTGGGAAATATACACTAGCTATGTTCTCAGGGAATAGAGAACACAGATTTTGGCAGAAAACTGTTGATATTTTAGAAGAAATATTTTCAGAGCAACACTCTGAGGTCTTAGCCCATCAAGTGAATACCTACTAGCATGCTATGGTGAATTTTGCTTATCCAATCAGCAGGAATGTAAATAACCTAAAACTAAACTCATTTCTTCTGGTTCCCATTTTCATATGTGCTCTTCATTCTTTTCTGATGTTCATTTAATGTTATTTTAAACTTTTTGTCCTTCATATTCCATAGTGAGGTTGGTTTACCTTCCTTTTTTAATCAGTTCATCATGATCTCTTATGTTAATATCTCCAAAATCTCGTTCACTTGTCTATTTCCACCACCATTGACCTAGGATAGGCATTTACTTCCTCTTTTCTGGATCATTGCCTTCCAGTTAGCTTTGCTGGCTTGTCTCCTCCCCATTCATCCCATCCTATACATACCTACTCTCTATCCTTCTCATTTTTGACAGCAAACAAACCAAGATAAAGCATGCACTCAAACTACACTGTAATGTAAAAGTTAGTGATACAGTTGGAGATGTTCAGATCACAAGATTCATGATGGATCACCCACCAGAAAAACTATGTCTTATTTTCTGGATTTCCTTGGAAATATGAAAAAATAAATTTGGAGCCTGAACCTACAAACATTAGACAAAAATAATAAGTGGATAAAATGATCACATTAGCTTTTTTTAGAATGATAATCCAAGAATCCCCCTGAGTCAGGAAGCAAAGGGACTGGTCCATCTCTAGGACAACAGGCTTTGGCATTGCACTGTCTCCTGGTCTAGCTTCTGAGGAGTTGGCATATGTTCTCTGAGAAGGAAAGTGGAGAATTTTAAAAAGTTAAATTTGGACAAGATTGTTTATTCATTCTAAAGTTAGAACGTCTAAATTTTTCTGAAATAATTTTTATGTCAGGAAAGAAATATCTCCTGAAAGGCCAGCAACTGTCAAACCAGACATGAAAGCCATAGCAGGTACAGCATGGACCTAGCAGGAAGGGAAGCCTGCAGATATTTTCTCTCTTGTCTTCATACCTTTTTAGGGGAGAAGTAGGACTAACCTCTAGGCCAGTGGGTGGTGTTACTGATGGATGTGAATTTTGATAAACTTTATAGTTATTTCTGAATTCTTTGTTTTCCCATGGCAAATAAAGCGGACTGATTGAACAATTCTGGTTCCATGGGGAACAGAGTATAGAGACATGAATTCCTCTGGGGAATAAGCTTTATTCTCATCAAAAATATTAGTTGTTTATCAGTTATTTTCTCCTATATCATCACACTGAATTTGAGCTTATTAGGAGTGGCCACATTATCATATAGGACACTTGCAACTGCTAGTAATAAAATAAGCCAAACTAATTAGATTAAACCACATAGGAATTTATTAGCTCACAAACAAGAAGTCCTAAGTTTGGGTGGCCCTAGGACTAGTTAATGCAGTGGTCCAATGATGTCACCAAAGACCCATTTTATTTTTAACTTTACTTAATGCCTTCCTCAACAAATCAGCTTCTTTCATAGTTGAATGAAGTGTAACAGAAGGAATGACGTGTAACGGCATTAGTGAAGGTACAGAGTCAGAAAGTCACAGGGCAACAGAGGAAACCAGAATTGTTTTACTTGACCAAATTATGGGAATTAATGATAGTTTATTGAAAAAGGTATGTTGGATCAGGAATTTTAGGACCCTCACTGTGAAACTAAGGAGTTTGGACTTAATTCTACAGACTATTAAGAACCATGCATATTTTTTTTAGATAAGGCAGTGATAGGACCAGCTATATGAAGATGAATCCAGCCAGTTAGTAGGGTAGGCTGGAGGTTAGAGGGCCTAGAGGTGGTCTAAATTAGGATCATGCCTGAAGTGATTTCTCAAGCAAGTGGATATAAAGTTTTAAAATAGGGTAGAGGATGGGAGAAGGTCAAAAAAGTATAGATACAAGTGCTAGTGCAGAGATAGAATTGACAGGGTTTATCCACTGGGTGGGAAAGGGGAGGTGAGGTATCTAATGAATCAGAGATAAAATTAAAGCAAATAGGAAATAGAGAAGGGGTATGGGAAACTTTGGTTGAGCATATCCTCCATGCCAGTCATAGACATTTTACAACAGCACAGAAATTCACTTCCACTACACATCAATGAGGAAGGTTTATTATATCAACTAGAGGCCTGATGCATGAAATTCATGCAAGAGCAGGCCTTCACAGCTGCTGCGGCTGCCTTGATCCCTCGCAGCCGAGGCGACTGCCTCGATCCTGTGGCTGAAGACCCACTTCATCCAGAAGGATGTCCAGATGATCATCAGGTCGATTTGCATATTATGCTTTTATTATTATAGACTAGAGGCCTGGTGCACAAAAATTTGTGCACTTGAGGTGGGGGGGCACAGCCTGGCCTGTTCCCTCTCACAGTCTGGACCCCTCGGGGGATGACCACCTGCTGGCTTAGGCCCTGGGTATTGGGCCTAAGCTGGCAGTCAGACATCCTTCCGGCAGCCCGGGAGCCCTCAGGGGATGTCCACTTGCCAGCGGAGAGCAGGCCTAAGCTTCAGTAAGACATCCTTAGCGCTGCTGAGGAGGCGGGAGAGGCTCCCACCACCACCGCTGTGCTGGCAGCCATCAGCCTGGATTGTGGCTGAGCAGAGCTCCCCCTGTGGGAGCGCACTGACCACCAGGGGACAGCTCTTGTATTGAGCATCTGCCTCCTGGAGGTCAGTGTGTGTCATAGTGACCAGTCATTCCCAGTGGTTCTGCTGTTAGGGTCAATTTACATATTACCCTTTTATTATATAGGAGTGCCTGGCCAGCCTGGGTGAGGGCCTGATGGCCACAGCCCCTTCAGTGTGGGGGTCCGCACTGGGGTGCCTGGTCAGCCTGGGTGAGGGGATAAGGGCCATTTTCAGACTGACCACACCCCCTTCAGGGTGGGCGGGTCCTGCTGGGGTGCCTGGCCAGGCTGAGTGAGTGGCTGATGGTAGTTTGCAGGCTGACCAAGCCCCCCAGTGGGGACTCTCACCCCATGAGGGTGTGGCCAGCCTGGGTGAGGGGCTGATGGCTGTTTGCAGGCTGGCCAAGCCCCCCAGCAGGGACCCTCACCCCATGAGGGTGTGGCCAGCCTGGGTGAGTGGCTGATGGCTATTTGCAGGCTGGCCACATCCCCCAGCCACCCAAGCTCCCAGTGGAGGCTGGCTGGAAGCAGATGTCTGGGATTTGTTTATCTTCTATAATTGAAATTTTGTTGCCTTTAGCGGAGGCCAACGCTGGCTCAGGGCTGGCAGGAAGCTTGGCTTCCTCCATCGCCCTGGCAACCAAGCCTCCTGTTTGCTCCAGCTCCGTGGCTGCTGGCCGCCATCTTGGTTGGGTTAATTTGCATATAGTCGCTCTCAATGGCTGATGGGCGTGGCTTAGGGCATAGCAAAGGTATGGTCAATTGGCATCTTTGTCTTTTATTAGTGTAGATGAGAAAACTGAGGTTAGGAAAGAATCCAAAGAAATGTTTATGTGATTAAGCAATTGGCAAAAGGAATAGCTGGAACTTAAACTGCTTTTACATGACTTTAAAACTCATGCTTTAGTCTATGTTCTATAAGGCAAGAAGACTAATTTTGTTTAATTTACTTTGATCTTCTGCTCAAAGGTCTTCAGTGACTCTACATTGTCCTAGAGAATAAAGTCCAACCACTGCTGCATGACAGAAAAGGACACTGAACCTTGGATTTCTACTTGCTTTTGTAGCCTTATCTTTCACTGTAATTATTTGGTATTCTGCTACATCCACCCCAAAATGGTTATTATTTGGAATTCCCTAAGTACACCAAATGTTTCCCCCACCTCCTCTCTCTCCTTGTTATATGATTTATTTATTTTCCCCCTAGAATGTATTTTCTCAACTCTTCCTCCTATAGAAATTACACCTATCTACTTTCTTTATCAATATTTTTCTGATTATTCATTTTTACTCTGAACACCCAAGTACTTTATTCGTGGTTTCCTTAGTAACACATTTAAGCAATCTTTCTGATAGAACTGTAAGATCCTTAAGGGCAAGAATTGGTTTTATGAGCTTTCATATTCCATGCAGAATGTCTTACAACACTATCCTATATAATAAAAGGGCAATATGCAAATAGACCAAATGGCAGAAAAACCAATCGAAGCATAATATGCTAATGATATGCTAAGGCTGCTCAACCGCTCGCTATGATGTGCACTGACCACCAGGGGGCAGACAGTTGACCAATCGCCATGACTTGCACTGACCACCAGGGGGCAGATGCTCTGACCAGTAGGTTAGCTTGCTGCTTGGGTCCAGCCAATCCAGACTGAGAGAGATGGGCTGGACACATCCTGGAGCCCTCCTGCGGTCCCTCCCTGGCCTGATAGTGCACCGATGGCATCCCTCAGCCTGGCCTGTGCCCTCTTGCAATCTGGGACCCCTCCAGGGGGTGTCAGAGAGCCAATTTCAGCCCAATCCTGCAGGCCACTTCCCTTGGGAGGGCACCAGATGCAGGGCTTATGGCTGGCAAGCGCTGCTGCTGCAGCGCGAGCCTCTCCTGATTGGGACTGATTGGGTGTGAGCCCACAGCAGGCACAGTGGGGCCGGGGTGAGCAGGAGCAGCAGGTAGGAGCTGAAGGCAGCATTGGACTACAGGTTTAGGCCCTATCCCTGCAAGCCACCCAGAGGGACCCCACCCATGCACAAATTCGTGTACCAGGCCTCTAGTATGTTTATAAGAAGTGAAGGATGGAAAGAGGAAGGAAACAAAAACTAAAAAAAATGAATGAGAAAATAATATGGAAAGTAACTTGAGGTTTACTTTCCATATTATATTTTCAAAGTATACTTTATACTTATTAAAGGGTTATACTTAATAAAGAATGGGAAATACCCTCTATGAAGGAAGACTACTATAACAGGCATATTTTATTCTAGAGAAGAGAGGGCTACACATTGGCTTAATTATTATCTTAAGATTCATAAAAAAATTTTCTACAGGAAATTAAGAGCAGCTTTTTTCTATGATCAAGAAATTTTTAATAGGAAATTGTTAAATTATATTAGAACATATGCCAGTTTGACTTAAGGAATAGTAAGTCAACATTTCAGAGCTGCAAGATCCTCAGTAGACTTCTAGAAGAGCATTACTGTAAGGAATAAAGATACAACATGGAACCAAATACAAATATCCCAAATATCCCTAGCAATGTTTTAAATAATTGATAATAACAATCTATTCTGAGAGATTCTTTCCCCCTCTGTAATTCACTCCCATTCATATTCAACTTATTTGTTTATATGTCTCTCTCCCAGGGGCAAGGGCAGGGTCTTACTAATCTTTGCTTTCTCAGAGCTCAGCACAGTGCCTGGCAGCTGGTCAGCATGTAGCCAATGTTTGCTAAATAAAACTGCATGAACAAGGCACAGCCACGACCCATGCTAAGGAGGTCCCAGTGCTGAGCTGTATGTGCAAAAAATGAAGCAGGCTGAGAAGTTTGGCAAAATTTAGCTTTGGGTAGCCAACGATTCAAGCAATCTATCAATTACTATCAAGTTTTGGTATCACTGTTTTATTTTATTTACTGAACACAGTACTTGCCCTAAGTGGCGATAAGTGAATACAACATGAATTCTGCCTTTGAGGAGCTTGTTTACTCCAGTGAAACCTAGTTTGGGGAAATGTGACCAAATTAAAAGAAATGAAAACTGTACCATACAAAACCATACCTATACCTTGATTGAAAATTCTGCTGGAAATGAAGTATCTTTATAGCAAAGGTATGCCAGAAGCAGAAATAGAGGCATTTATCTTCTGGACAACATCAAATTGCCTTTTCACATGTCTTCTCTTTATAGCATCCAGCTGAAATCACTTGGGATTATTATGTACCCATGTTGACTGTTACATTCTAGTGTGAATGAGTCTTACTGCACAGGTAATTGCCTTCTAGCAATTTAAATTTTAAGCTTTAATTAATGAAAATCTTTGCCTTCTATTAAAAGAGCATCATGAACTAGCAAAAGGTATAGACATTTACATAAATGCATATCTATTTCTGGCTGGCGGTCTATTTATCCTCTATATTTGGCTTAGAGGATAGTGGGACCATTGGGATTCCATCCCTGGTCTCTTCCTCAGAAGGGCACTCTCCCCTCTCATAGGGGCTTGGCTCCTCCTGTTGAAGGTCTGATGGGTGATTCTTCCTGGGGAAATAGAGGCTGAGTGTATTCACTGTCAGCTTGGTCACCGGCCTGCTCTCAAGGTTGTTTGATCCAGATACACTAACTCGTCAGGCCTTTCCTTTTCTGCTTTTTCTTCTCTTCTCTTTCTAATCTAAATGCATTTCAGATATGATCAGAAACCTCTCCTAATCTTAATCAAATTATTATCTCTCTTTTTAAATTTTTTAAAAAAATTTTCTTTATTGATTAAGGTATTACATATGTGTCCTTATTCCCCCATTGCCACCCCCCCTAGTGTCTGTGTCCATTGGTTAGGCTTATATGCATGCATACAAGTCCTTTGGTTGATCTCTCCCCCCTTCCCCTCACCCTCCCCTGCCTACCCTCTGAGGTTTGACGGTCTGATCGATGATGCTCTGTCTCTGGAACTGTTTTTGTTCATCAGTTTATGTTGTTCATTATATTCCACAAATGAATGAGATCATATGATATTTATCTTTCTCCAACTGACTTATTTCGCTTAGCATAATGCTGTCCAGTTCCATCCATGCTGTTGCAAATGGTAGGAGTTCCTTCCTTTTTACAGCAGCGTAGTATTCTGTTATGTAGATGTACCACAGTTTTTTAATCTGCTGATGGGCACTTAGGCTGTTGTCTGCCCTAAAACGCACATTTTATGTTCCCTAATATGCTTGACATTCTTTCAGTTCAATGCTTTTGTTTTTCACAATAGCCCACCTATTTGTGACTTGGAGTGTACATTTATGTCTCTAGTATTAATCAAATTCCACCTTGAAACTTGTATGAATCACATGCAAATATTAACTAAAAAATATGGTCCCAGCCCCAAGCTGTTAAGAATCGGGAAATTTTTTAAAACAAACAAATATGTTATTAATTAAAATTGCCCTGCATTTAATGAAGGAATTAATATACCATGATTGAAGCTTACTGTGTGCTACACAAGCTCAGTGTTCCTGGGGTGAAGGGAAGGAGTGCCCAGGCAGGGTTAGCAGTACACCTGGAGGCTTCCTGGGTAAGGATCCTTGTGCAGAGGCCCTGAAGGGTGGTTGTGTTTGAGTTCTATCCAAATTATAATCATTATAACATCATAGGTGTAATTGTTGTTACCAATATTTTCTAAAGAGTTGCTTCTGATATGAGAACAAGCTTCAGAGTAGGAATCGGTACCCCTGGAGTCAGGGGGTTTCATCACTAAGAATGTGGATAGATCATTTTCCCATCGAAGGATTCAATCAGGCATGAATTCAGAGTGCACTTGAATTATGTTTTAAGTAGATATAATGAATACATCAATTATATTCCTTTTGTAAACTAAATTAATACAGATTTAGTATTCCTTTATTATAGCATTTTTTTTTTGGTTTTGTTAAAGGAAGTTCAGTCAACTGAGACCTTTCTTTTTTCAGAAAGCTCTGCTTTGCATAAAGCAGCTACATCATAAGGGGGGAAAGATGGGAAGGAGAGCACTAGCTATGGTTTGGGAGAGAAAATGAGTGAGTGAAACTAAGGGCATGTGAAGAACAGTCAATATCCAGCAACAGCGACAAAACAGTTTCAATTTTCTGGATTATTAATTCAAATTCACACGCACATGCCAGTTAAAATTAAAGGCCTCTTTTTACTGCACTAGTTTAAATTAAAGATTATATTCTGCTCCACAAGTCTGCATTAAATAGCTTATTTTGCACACCAAGCTCTCATTTTTAAAGCTAATAAAGAAAAGACATAGCATGTATGTGCAAGCTTGAGACAGGAAGGGTCTAAATTACTACACCTGTTTCACTTGGGAGCTACTTTATTAGTGTTACAAAACTTGGCTTTCAATTTGGCACTCAGGAGCACATTTAGAACAAGCATTTCTTTGTTTTGACAGAGAAGCCGTGGTAAATGAATGACGTTTGAGCTAGGTGTGAAATGTGAAGGTACAAAATTAACTGGTAAGGTAATTACTGTTCTAATTCTGCATAAACAAGCATTTTGAAAATCATTAATAGTTCAGGGAAATAATGTTAGTGATTAAATAAGGTGGCTTGCATCACTGAGCACAACTAAGCTCCTTTAATTACATTTGAAAGCAAGGGAAAGCAGCTAATTAAAATTAGCACAAGGTTCCTGAATGACCAGCACTGCATTGTTGCTCTAACCTGCATAATTGTGTGTTTATTAATATGTCTTCATTTTCCCTCTCGAGCATTTAACAAAATTATTTAAAATAACTAATAACCTTTAAGGAGTAAACGTGACTGAATCCAGTTATCAAAATGAATACTGCAGGCCTGACTCAGGCCTGCCATCCATCCCCTCTCCCTACGCCCATTAACACTGATGGGAGCTCCATGGCTGAAACCAGCAAGGGCAGGCCCTCACTCTGTGCCACTCAGGGACAGCATCCCTGGCCATGCCAGGGCCTCCTTTCCTTCCTGGGCTAGGGCTTGGCCCTCCACTATCTTTTGAAG
Source organism: Myotis brandtii (assembly GCF_000412655.1). Taxonomy (NCBI): domain Eukaryota; kingdom Metazoa; phylum Chordata; class Mammalia; order Chiroptera; family Vespertilionidae; genus Myotis; species Myotis brandtii. The sequence goes on from NW_005371694.1 coordinate 851,727, forward strand.
AGAAAAAGAAATATAATTTGGATTTAAACATCTCACTTTCTGAGTGTTTTTGGAGTCATTCATTCATTCATGCATTTAATCCATTCATTTGTTCATAAATGTCATTAATAGAATTGATCAAGCTTTCAGCACTGTTCCTAGAATTATGAAAAAACACGGCCCCAGGCAGGACCAGCTATATAATATGTGGGGTCCGACGCAAAACGAAAATGCAGGGTGTCTTGTGCAAAAATGATTAATAATTTCATGGCATTAAGCCAAGGGTGAGGCCTATCTGAGTATGGGACCCTGTGCAACTGCACACGTTTTGCATCTGTGAAGCTCATCTCCTTGGGCTCATCAAGTTGTAAGGATCATACACATGCAAACAGTAACAAGAAAATGTGATTCCTGTGCACAATAGTGGGGTGCAGGCAGAGGAATGATTGCCCAACCCCTGGAATGGATTCTCACCTGTGCTGGATTGAGGATGCTATTTAGATGACTTACTGCCTCCTTCCACTGAGTACCTCAACCCCTACCTGGCAGAATAAAAATTCAGAGTGCTCCTTCCCAAGGTAACCCTGGTTTATTCATCTGGAGACAGGGACTCAATAAAAGAATAAAGAAATGCATTAATAATGTGTGAACTGTTGAATAAATGGAATAAAATTAGTTTATATTATATTAGCAAACATTTTTATTGCTTGCTTGTAATATTCCAGCAACTCTACCAGGTAAGTAGGGTCAGTATCCACATTTTGCAAATGCCAATTTGGGGAAGAGAATTTAAGTGATTTTCCCAACAAATGAAGTGACAGCTATATTTGAACTCACATGGCCTGACTTCAGAACCTGTGTTCTTCATCACTGTGCTAAAAGATGATGAGGGCAAGCGTGATTGATCAGCTAGGTCCCCTTTTCCTTCACGTCAATCTGTGAGTATAGACAGAGTGGGATCATTTGAGAATCTGAAATGGTTGTTGCCTATCAATCAAATAATTTTGAACATGAGATACAGGAGAATGTGATTATTTTTCAACTGAGGGACAATATTTGTTGCTCCAGTGTTTGGGAATTTATACATCAGTAGAAATTTTGGCTTAGTGTTGTCATAAGCTTCCCTATGAAGTGGCCTGGTGGAAATGCTAATTACTGTCTGGTCCAACAACTATGGGAGAAACCCAATGCTCCTCAAGTTTCTACTTGTGTTAACAAAGGTCTAACCTCAGGCTCTTTCACATCTTAGAGGAAGGCTGCAAAACATGTGAAAGGTTCTTTTGTGTGTTTTAGCTGAGAATATTGTATTTGCAAAAAGTTTACAATAAAGTACTGATGTGAAGATGAGCCCTCATCGTCACTCTAGCCTCCATCATTTTTTTTTAGAAGGTATGGCTGCAGGGCTGGATATACTCTACGACCACAAAAGAAGCCTGGATTAGAATAATAAACATTTTCATAACTGCTCTAAACAAGAATCTCAAAACAAAGTTTTTCTTGCCCGTCCCTGTTTTGGGTGTGTAATAGAGGTTGTTTCTGCATTCTCATTCTCAAGTATTTTTCCTTTTAAATTCTATCAGATGTAAATGGTGAGTCAAATAACACAACACTCAATGAATTTTATTTTGGAGTTATTCCTTTGTAATCACCCCTACTTGGGTTCATCTTTGTAGAGCCATGTGACCACAGGTCAGATGTATTGACTTATTGCCCACACCAGTTTGGATGCTTTTTATCTGTGTGACTACGTGTTTAAAATGATGTAGGTTGATTTGATGGGGTGAACTAAAGGAATTGGGGGGAAACTGAGGTAGTTTGAGGGATCACTCTGTAGTGCTCTGTTTTATTGCAGCTGTAGTCCAATTAGCAGTGGTAATTAAGATTTAGGATTTCTCTGATATTACAGTTGCATCATCTCATATTAAAAGTTTTGTAGGCTGGTGAGACTGAAAAATCCTAGGACTATATCATGTCTAACTTTCACCCTTATTTCCTAAGTTATGCCAACCCATAGTAGCAGATGATAAAGTTTCCTTGCTTGACATACTTAGAAGTCTTTAGCTATTTGCATAACTGAAAATTAAACAAAAGTTACAAAATTTTAAATGGAGAAGGAACCATTAGACTTATAGATGCTTTTAAATTAAATGAAACATGTGAAGTGTTCATTGATAATCCCAACAATAATATAAGCTTTACTTTTGTATTTCGTCCTGTCTTTTAAATCTACTAGGGGGGGTCCCCAGCCCGGCCTGTGCCCTCTCGCAGTCTGGGACCCCTCGGGAGATAACGACCTGCTGGCTTAGGCCTGCTACCGGGTGGCAGAGGGCAGGCCCAATCCCTAAGTGCAGCCCCTGGTCAGGCTCAGAGCAGGGCCGATTGGGGAGTTGGGGCGCCGCCCCGTCATGCACAGAGCAGGGCGGATCGGGAGGTTGCAATGCCACCCTCAGTCACGCTCAGGGTAGGGCCGATTGGGGGGTTGGGGCACCGCCCCCTGTCACACTCAAGGCAGGGTCATGGAGAGGTTGCAGCGCCACCCCCTGTCACGCACAGAGCAGGGCCAATCAGGGGGTTGGGCACTGCCCCCTGT
>NW_005371694.1:855374-860613 GCF_000412655.1 Myotis brandtii
TCGCTTCAGTGCATGGCTGCCGGCCGCCATCTTGGCTGACAGTTAATTTGCATAAGGATATGCTGATTAGCCAATGGGAAGGGTAGCAGTCGTATGCTAATTACCATGTTTCTCTTTTATTAGTGTAGATTGCTCACAGCTGCATAATACTCCCATTCTTCATTTGCATTATTGATTTTGCTGATTTCTTGGGTTGGACTTCTCCAATAACTGATCTGAACACAATTATACTCCCATTTCATTTCCACAGAAGTTTTCCCAGCACATTGAGTGTTGATTGTTTCTCTGCAGTTTTTCTGAGAATGTGCTATCATAGCGATTCAGTGTCTTCCCAAGTGTTGACTCCAATAGGTTTTACTCTTCATTCTCCTTGAACTTCTTGTATATTTTGACACTGTTGCATGTTCCTCCCTTTCTTCATAGATCCTTCTCCCAGGTTTCCACAATCTTCTTGTGCCCTGGTTTGACTTATTCTGATTGATCCTGTTCATGGACTGCATCATCTTCTCCAATTATTTGAATATTTTATCTATTACCTGGAAGTGTTTTCTTTCCACTGCTGCCACCCAATTAATTTCCTCATCCTTTTGAGATGCACTATTATAGATTTATAAAAAAAATTGTCTTTATCTTTCTCTCTCCTTGCATTTTATAATGGCCTCAATATACTATTCTCTACTCTAACTTTCCATGGCTCACCAATGTCTTTGAAGTAAGATCCATCTCTTAAACTTATTTTAGGGTTCTCTCTTATCCAATCTCCAGCTAATGTAGTCCAACTCTAAATATAGCCATAAATGCTTAAATGGATTTACTTGTGTCCCCTATTACCTATTCTGCTTTACCATTTGCTGTCTTCTACATATATGATTCACTTACCTCTTTTTTATTATCTTTCATATTCAGAGTCCAACTCACAGCTTAGCTTCTCTATGAAGCCTTTCTCAATTGTGCCATTTGATGATATCACTTTTTTTTTGAATTTTTTGAAATACATACCACAATATTTATTTGGTATTTGATTACCAGAATGCCTTGCAATGTCTAACAAACTATATCTCAAAGATCAGTTTCTGCACATTTTTCTTTGCACTTTGCATTGGCTATATTAGACATTCTTGTAGTGTCCTCTGTGATTTTTCAAAGGATGGCTTTTTATTTACATTACTTATCATAGTTTTTAGTGTTTGTGTGATTATGGTGTTCTCAATAGATTGCTATGTAAGAGCAGAAGTTTCCCCCTAACATCTAGTACAGTGGTTGGAATGAAAAAAAGCACTCAAAAATATTTGTTGAACAAATATATAAATGACTTCTATGTCAAAGTTATTTCTTCTGTGCACTGGTCTTAGTTCTTCAGCTGCCCAGAGGTTGTCTATAGTTGAATGTCTTCTGTTACCTGAAACTTAACATGTCCAAAACCAAACTGTTATTATTCCTTAAATCTATATATGTATCCAGCTTCTCAGTTTGTCAGTGAAATTATTATTTTCCCAGTTACAGAGGTTCTAAATTATAGAGTCACTCTTCAACCCCTTTTAGTTGTCTTATATATCTTTGCCTTCTTGTGTATTTCTATTGGTCTTATATGCACTATCTCATTTAGCTCCCATTACATAACTATGGGATATATACAGGGTGTCCCCCCAAAATGTATACACACTATAATAGCTGATAGCTCAATTTTGAAAAGAAAATGTATTTTTATAAACACTGCCTTTATAGTTATTCAAAGTGTGTGTATATACTTTTGAGACACTATGTATAATGAATTATATATAACATGAATATATATTACATAATAGATAATATATATTAGTATATTAGTGTCCTCCTTTTAGAATTGAAAAAAAACCCTGAGGCATAGACAAATTAAGTTTCATCAAATTCACATGACTATTAAGTGGTGGGGTTGAATTTTAAGCACAAGTAGGTACGTCAGACTTCAGAGCTTGGACTCACAACTTTTTTTTTGGCTTTAAGTTGTTTTTTTTAATTTTGTTTTATTGCTTAAAGTATTACAAAGAGTATTACATATGTCTCCTTTTTTTCACAACTGTTTTTTGTTTTTATTTATTACCTGGAAGTTTTTTCTTTACACTGTTGCCACCTGATTAATTTTCTCATCCTCTTGAGACTGCACTATTATAGATTTATCAAAAAAGTGTCTTTATTTTTCTCTCTCCTTGCATTTTATAGTGGCCTCAAGATACTATTCTCTACTCTCTAACTTTCCATGACTCACCAATGTCTTTGAAGTAAGATCCATCTCTTAAGCTTTTTTAGGGTCCTCTCCTATCCAATCTTCAGCTAAATATGTAGTCCAGCTCACTCCAACTATAGCCATAAATGGCTGAATAAATTTACCTGCATCCCCCATTACTTAATCTGCTTTACCATTTGCTGTCCTCTACATATATGGTCCACTTACTTTTTTTTGAGTATTTATCATATTCAGAGTCCAACTCACAGCTTAACTTCTCCATAAAGCCTTTTCCAATTGTGCCATTTGATAATCTCACCTTTTTCTGAATTTATTGAAGTACATATCTACAATATTTAGTTAGTATTTGTTTATTAGAATGTCTTGCATATGGTGTGATAAAAAATTCTTGTTGAATTAATGCATGCATTATTTTATTTGTGTTTTCCTAATGAGTCTGTAACATTATTAAAGTTAGGGATCACATTACAAGCAAACCTACAAACATTATCTTTAATTATTACTCAGTCAATACCTCTGAATGCCTACATATTTTATTCTACTTAACTTAAAATTACTCTATTTTATATGGAATAAGAGAACAACTTTCCTCAAATTAAACTTTAAGAAATAATTATTGAGCGCATATTGTATGTTAAGCCCTGGAAACACAAAGATAAATGTCAATGTAAGAAACATTCAAACCTGTAGAGAATTTTTGTGAGTTTATTTGAGCCAAACTGTTGACAATTGCCTGGAAACAAAATCTCAATGATTGAGAAAATGCTCTAGAGAATGGCAGTTTTGCAACTTATTTTATACAGTACAATGAAAAGAGAAGATGTAAGTGGGTTACATGAAATTCATTTGTGATATATTAGGGAGGTGGGAGAAAGCAAAGTGGGGAAACTTCTGGGATTGGATAAAAAGTAAAATGATAGACACATACATCTTCTGCATAGGTGGTGCAGGATAGTTAACAATCAACAATTAACTCAATAGCAATGAAAGAATTTGTGGTCTCCATCTGGTGCAGTACCTGTGCTTTGAAGGGTCAGGAAAAAGGAAATTGTATTGGCATTCCAAATGTATGTTATCATAGATGCAAAAAAGACAACAGACAGGCTTAGTTAAGGTAAAGACTGACTTTTGTCAGGGAAGATTCTGGCCTAGGACATGACTACCTGCCATAAACTGCTTTTAGTTAAAAAGTTTTAATTTCAGAACATCCTTTGTGGTTACTTTAGGTCTCTGAGTTTGTAAGGCTGCAACGCAGGCCCTTTTTTGCCCCATAAATATCACAAAGCCTACATGTCTGTTAGGGGGAGAGGAAGAGATTCAATTTAGTATAACACAATGAGAGAAGTGCTCATGGCATGATAGTGTTCTCAGAAGACAAAGAAGACACATATTATATGGATGGTGGTGGTCATAGGTCTTCACAGAGAAGGAAACTTTTGATTTGTGCATTGAGAGAAAAGTGAGATTTCATCAGGTGAGGAATAAAAGAAAGCATTCCGAATAGAGGAAACATCAAGTGCAAAGTCTCAGGGGTATGACAAGTGTGCATGTTTAGAGATCAGCAAGTAGTGTAAGATGTCTAGAGCTTGAAGGAGAGTGGAAGGAGATAAGACAGAAGAGAGAGAGAGTGGAGCCAAATTATATAGGGTCCTGAATACCATGTAAAGGCTCTGAATTTTAACTGGGAGACAAAGGAAGCTGCCAAAGATTTGGGAGCTGGAAATGGCATAATTAGAACTATACTTTTAAAGGATAATTCTGTTAGGAAAGTGGTAGATGATTTCAAGTGTAGGAGACTGGGAGTAGAAAACCCAGTTTGGGTAAATTTCAAATTTAGACAATAAATGATGAAAACTTAAGTTAGGGATATAATGGTAGGATGGGTTCCAAACCCATTTTAAAGATAGAGTACTTAGATTCAAAAAATGATACATCAACTACAGAATATTGTCAATTATTTCCCCCCTAATCATAATGATAGATTTGCAGGGTTGTACTCACCACCTCCATCATCTACTTCTCCAATGTCCAAGAGCTCCCAATTATTTCTAAGGCTAAGGTTAAGGGTGGCATACATTACAAGGCTACTAGAATAAATGATGAAGTAGCTCCCATTAGGATCTCTCATTGCATTTCAGAGAGTTCGTGCCTCAAATTTTGTAGGCAAGTCATATTTTGCCAAATGAAATTTCTTTGATAACTCACAGCCAATGGCATGGACATAATTTTTGTTTGCATGACAACTGTGGAAGGCTCACATTCCCGTAACCAGGGCTGGGGGTTGGTTGAGAAAGGGGTGGGAGTAGGAAGCTGGGGACAGTTTGATTTGGTGTTGTAGCCATTCTGACACTTTCCACCTTTGGGTACTTATTTTATTTTAAATCTCAATGTCTCATTCCATTAGTGTTTTGATTTTTTAAAAGGGTGCAGGCTCCTTAGCCTGTTCTCCATTTCAACATGTTCTTTTTGAGAACACAGAGCCAGAAATTTACTTAAAACTGCAAAGTGTCATGAATCAATAGTCATAATTTTTCTTCCTATTAATAATGGTTTCTCTCCTGAATCATATCTATATGTCAATCACATCAATAGACTAGAAGAATGATGTTTGGCAACATTACAAAACACAGACATCTTGGAACCTGATTATCTTCTATTTTTAGACTTTTAATACTGAGCTAAAATTGATAATAAATCTAAAAAATAATCAATAAGGATATATTTATTATATTCTGTTCAAATTTAGCATAAATCTTTTAGTCTTTACAAATTTTGGTCTCATGGTGTTGTAGGCAGGTGAATTGTAAATTAGGTGTTTTAAAACACATATGTTTTTAATGAATGCATGATATAATACAACAATAAATACAACCAAGAATAAAATGCTTTATATTTAGATATAATCAAGTCAGGTTAAAACAGACACTTGATGGTTCCCACCTTAATTCAGCACTTATATCTAAGATGCAAAAGGTTCCAATGAATAATAATTTACAATATATGCATGTATATATA
>NW_005371694.1:860662-864072 GCF_000412655.1 Myotis brandtii
ATACATTTTAAACAGTAAAAAAGATGGAATCATATATAGGTTTGCATAACAAGATAGTGGAATACTAGAAAGCAGTTCAATTGTTAGATGTAAAAACTTAGGAAATTGATATGCAATGTGTGGAAGATGTAAATTATAACTTCATCTAAATTGTGCAATATTTGAGAGATTCTATTATTATATTCCATGTGTTTTAGTTCTTTTATTGGTAACCTTCATATTTTCTAAATTCATAGGGACTGCATATATGCATTCTGGCTTGGGAGATTTTTATTCCCGTTGCTGTTAGGGTAGGTCTGGAAGGGGGTGATTGACTTACAGAGGTAGCCAGTGAGCCAGGCTGTAGCTGAGGAAGGGTCCCTTGAGGGCATTTATTAACCGCAAGTTATCCTCTTTCTGTTGGTGACATGACTTTCCAGTATGGACTGTTCCAATTGATAAATTTACACAGGAGTATGGACAGGTGATTATGAATATAGGGTCTGGCATTGCATTGGTTGTGTGATCTTAGGCAAGTCATTTAACCTTCCTTTGTCTTGGTTTTCTCATCTGTAAAATGGAAATCAAGACATAATCTATGTGAAGACAAAATAGCATTGTGTCTGTCACATAGTAACTCTCCACTGTTAGCTGTCATTGGCATTATGAGCCAGAATTCCACCCCCCCTTTCTCTACCATCATCCTGGCTTTCTTCTTGATTTTGAGAACCTAGAACTGGGTTTGATTTTTGTTGGTTGACTGCTTCATTTCTTTTTTGTCTTTTTAATTCTAACTTGGTCAGTTTACATTGTTTCCTAATTATCTCCTTTGCTTTGTCATTTGGGCATGTGCCTCTTGGTCCAAGACTTGGATGGATTCAGCCTCCCAGGAGTTCAGAACTGCCTTCTGTCTTTTGAACCCATTGCAGCAATGTCAAATCCCATCTTTATCTTGGGCTCCTCACCTCCTTTCTCTTCCCATATAAGATTCATTTTCAAGTTCATACAATTCTTTATTACATCATTTACACCTGTCATTTTCTTTCTGATCCCAGGTTCAGACTATTCCTAAGATGCACTTCCTCTTTCTTTTTACTCCCCCTGCACAAAGATGCTATATTAATCTTTTCAAAATGCTGGTTTTCACTTCTCACTCTTTCTCACTCCTATTACCCCTTCAAAACAATTGCCTACTGAAATGTAGAGAAATTTCACTTGACATTTAAGATCAGAAATACCCCATCAACTTTGCTTCCATCACTACCCTACATTCATTTATTCATCGAATATTTTATTTTTGGCCAGATTCCATTATAGGCATTATAGATATAATAATAAAAAATTATATAAAGTCTCTAAGAAAATTCACAAATTAATGCAGAGACTAAAAAAGGCTTCTTCCTATCAAGTATGTTCCTATTCCTGTACTCAAAGAATCTCCCCTCTTCTCCATTTCTCCTAATCCTTGTTTCAAATGTACCTGAAAGTTCTTCTTTCTAGAAGGACTGATACTCTGTCAGCCTAATTCACTGATGTCTTCAGAAAATGTTGCTGCCAACTGCATTCACACTGCTCTCTAACCTGTTGCACTGTCCTCCCCCAAATGACTGGATAAGTGCTACCCAGCATCTCTCTTCTCTGCTTCTAAGGTAGTTCCTCAAACCTATCATTTTTGCAGAATCTCACAAGGAAAACATGAAAAGACACTGTAAACAGTTTGATTTCTGAAAGTCTTTTATGCTTGATTTCCTTGGACTTACTTTTGTTTATCTTAGGTCCTGAGAACATGGGTAAAAGCTCATTATGATTCTTTGACATTCAGCTCAAGTTTCCTCTATGAGTCAAAACAAACTAAAAGTTTAAACAGTTATTGGACCTTGGAACATTTACTGAACATATATTATACATACAAACGCTGCTGGTTGTTCTGGGAGAATACTGGATGAACAAGAGGGAGTTTCTAACTGATGTTCTTTGATAGTTAAGGCAGGGAGTAGATATTAATTTCATGGAAGAGAGACATAAAAATAACCAGCATCAATGTGAGTTCTGTGAATTCTGTTTCCCAAACACTTCTTAATAAATATTTACTTCAGATCTATCCACAATTTACATTTATCATTACTGCTTACACCATGCTCACATTTGTTCTTAACTGGTTTCTCAGCTTCAGGATCCCACATTCTCTTAACATAAGAGAAGAATTTTCTTAACATAAAAATTGTACACCAGCCAGAAGAATTTTCCTAACATAAAAAGTATATCATGTCTCAATTGTGCCATTCTCCTCTTTCAAAATCTCTTTATGACTACCCAAATATTCAAACTCCTTACCTTGGCTTGCTATGTCTTTAAAAATATGCTTCCCTAACATCATGTTTGTTCATTTAATAAATATTTATTGATACCCATTAGGTATCAGGAAATATTCTAAGACCTAAATATACAATGGGTCCTTAAATTTAAAGCCCTCAGGAGGAGTCAAAACAATAAACAATTATCAAAAAATTACATAATTTTAGGAAGAGTTGTTTCTGTGAAAATTAATTTGAACACTTTGAGGAGATTAAATTGAAAAAATCCTAAAAATTCAAGTGTAGATAAGATAGTTATAAATATTTGGGAAAAATATAATAAAAATTTGCATTCAGATTACTTCAGAATTGTCTTTAAGTTCTTTCTCTGCTCCAAAAATAACCCTCCAAAACTTTGAGTCTTGAGGGCATTATGCTAGGAGAAATGTCAGAAAAAGACAAATGCTTTACAATCTCACTTTTACATGGAATATAAAATAAAATAAAACTCAGAAAAAGAGATCAGATTTGTAGTTACCAGAGGTGAGGGGTAGGGGAAATTGGGTAAAGGTTGTCAAAGGATACAGACTTCCAATTATGAGTTAAATAAGTACTGGGGATATAATGTACTATAATGATGACTATATTTAACAATGTTGTGTAGTATATTTCAAAGTTGCCAAGAGAGTAGATCTTAAAAGTTCTCATCACAAAGGAATTGAGATCTATATCTATATCTATATCTATATCATCTATATCTATATATATAGTATATTATGATATATATCCTATCTAATAAAAAAGAAACATGGTAATTAGCCGTACCTCCGCTACCCTTCCCATTGGCTAATCAGGGTGATATGCAAATTAACTGCCAGCCAAGGTGGCGGCCGGCAGCCAGGCAGCTTGAAGCAAACATGAGGCTTGCTTGCTTTAGTGACGGAGGAAACCAACGTTCCCTGCCCTCCGCTGCCGGCCTCTGAGCTTGCAGTTTGAAACATTGTTACAAATATAGAAGCTAAACAAAACCCCAGAAACCTGCTTTCAGCCAGCCGGGATCTCAGAGCTGGAGTTGAAACAGTGTTTCAATTATAGAACCCAAACAAACCAGATACCTGCTTTCAGCAGCCGAGGCCT
>NW_005371694.1:865254-879606 GCF_000412655.1 Myotis brandtii
CCTGCTCTGTGCATGACAGGGGGCAGCACCCCAACTCCCCAATTAGCCCTGCTCTGAGCCCGACCAGGGGCTGCACCTAGGGATTGGGCCTGCCTTCTGCCACCCGGGAGCAGGCCTAAGCCAGCAGGTCATTATCTCCTGAGGGGTCCCAGACTGCGAGAGGGCACAGGCCGGGCTGAGGGACCCCCTCTCCCCCCCCAAGTGCACTAATTTTTGTGCACCGGGCCTCTAGTATATATATATAAATTTATATTAAAGGATGGATATAAAATAATTGTGGTAATCATTATACCATGTATGTAAGTCAAGTCATTATGATGTACAATTTCATTATGAAGAAATTGAGATATCCCATTCTCCTGGAAGCTTTGCTGCCTTCATCAAATCTAGATGAGGTGTTCCTCCTATGTGGTTCCTCTATTATTTCCCACACTGTGTTATAATTGTTTGTTTACTTGTCTTCATTTCCTGGCACACTAAGCTTTGGAGGACCATGGTCTTGATGTAATGTATTTCCTCCTATATCTGCAGTACCTAGCATAGTGCTTGACATAGAATACTTGTCAAAGTCATATTTATAAAAAATGCATGTATTATAACAATGAGTAAGTTTGAGATGAAAGAAGACTTACCTAAATCAGTGAGTGACATGAATAGACATTTAAGAGTTCTGAAGAACTTTCTGCAACATAGAGGAAGAGCCATATAATTCTTTTCGGGGAACCATTAAGCACAATGTTACAACTTTATAATTATTAGGATATACGAAATACACTGTCTATATACAATTGAGACTTTTCTCCTGGGATGGGGTCAATTTTAATTGTCAGAATGGTAGTGAATACATAGTAGAGGGGTGGATATTCATTATTATAAAAAGAAAATCTTATCTTGTTTATTTAAAACAATGTTGACCAGGAAAAAAGTTTGGTACTTATTGTTAGAAGAGAATATTTTATATGCACTAAAACCACTTTTCAGGTGAGGTAGGCCATTTAGTTCTTCTAAAATGCAAATTATAAAGCACCAAAGTTTCATATTTTATTTTTTTTAACTTAGATACTCTTAGCTTTAATCAGCTGACCCACCTCTACTACATTCATAGTGAAAGAATGTCCAGAGCTCAATAATGATTTTAATTAGCTGCACAGAGAGATAAAACAAGTAGATTTATAAATATACTCATATGGGAGCAAAACTATTAATAGCAAACTATAAGAAAAATGTTTTTGGAACTACACTGAAAAACTATTCGTTATATGTTGGAATTTAATATAAAACAGAGCCACTTGAAACTTTTATCTGAGAGGATTCATTTATTGAAGTACCAATGCAAACTCAGTAAAGCCCTCTTTCTCGAAGAGCACCTCTCAGGATGCATCCTCGGGGGAAGCATTAGATCAAGACTTCAGTGTGTTATCCACAATTCATTGGCGTGCCCATCTCATTGTATCCCAGGATCACCTGTGTAGTCCGTGTACAAGGCCGTCTTAGCCGTCATCTGCTAGCTCCACATAAAACTGGGCATTTCTAACCCATGCATGCTAAAGTGCATTTTATTTTTTTCTGTGATGTTCTTAATTAGATTTGGACAGTTTATAAAGCTTTTTGTCTGTGGACATGGCTACAAAAGCAGGTGTTTTTTTGTAGGCCTCTGGAGCATTTTGATTAAAAAAAAATGCACTGCAGGCACCTATTTGTATTATTTGGAGCTACAATTTGGCAGGATCCAAAATGAGGAAGTTTTTACTCCCCCCACCAGACTTGAGAAAAAAAAATTCAGAGAAAGCTCTCTCTGCTGGTATAGGAAGAGATACAGGGAAGATCAGCTACCTTTTTTAATGTGTCTCTTTTCCCACTAAAACCTTGATGTTAGAGGACATTGACTAGTGACAAACAGTGCAATTTTCTTTGTATGTGAACTAGAGCATTTCGGCTAAAAGCTTAAAGGAGCTTATAGGTCAGATGCCTCGGCAAGAGTTTCTTCCCTGAAAGAATACAACTTAATAAATGTGCAGTGGCTCTGTTTGGACCCCTACCTGTCTAGAAATACAAAATCACAGTCTGTCTGCTGCCTTAAACCCACGCCTTGCACACGCACGAGCTGTCCCCCCTCTGAGGCTTCCTGGAGTGCATTTCATTAGAACCTCTTCGTGGCACTGGGAACCTGATTGTAATGAATGGGTTGAACTCTGAAAGCACTGGGCACTGACCTCCCATCTGCTGATATCCTAAATCAGGCCATTAGAGGATTCCACAAGAAAAAAGCATGCTGTTTATAGGTTAATTTATCTCTCATTTGGTTCAACCAGATGTGTGCTTATAAAGGTCCTCTAATTGAATCTTATAGATGCCACAGAGATCTTTCCATTTTAAGGAAGTCTTTGGGAATAAATACAGTCAGTTCTCCATTATCTATGGTAATGGGGACCTGGCCAGCATGGATGAGGACAATACAGAGGCGGTTCACTATCCTCATTTATGTGATTCGTTTTAAACCTCCATCCCCATCAAATATTGAACCAGAACTGCTACCGTGGCTGATCCTGGTCACTCTTTCATTTATTTTGGTTGATAACCTTCCCATCAAAATGCTATAAACAAACAAAGGAGGCGCGCTGCCGGATGACCACGTGTATCTCTATAAAACGCAGAGCAGAAACTGGTGGAGACCGATGCAGGAACTTCATGATTAATGACTTGGTGCCATTAGACCAGTAAAGCTTCCACAGTCATCGATAGCATATGCACATTGTAGGGGCCCGAAGCCCAATGATAGAAACGATAATGACAGTGTCCATTTATAGAGCAATCATTCTGCAGCAAATACTGGACTAAACATTCACATTTATGTGTTTAATCTTCACAGCAAATTGGTGAGGTTGGGACAATCATTATCCACTTTTCCCAGATAACGAAATGAAGGCTTAACCGAAATTAAATACGCGCTGTGCATGCAGTGCTAGTGAGAACCTGGTGGGGACTGCCAGCCAGGTGTGTTCAACTCCTAAGCTCTTCTCCTGACTCTAGAATTGGCATTCCCACCTCCCCTCTCCTTAGCATGTGAAGATCACGGGACCCATCCTCCACGATGCCTCTGACATCTGCTTGCTTGCCATCCCCTGGACACGCAACCCTTTTCCCCTCCACATCTTGATCCAACATCTTTTAGAGGTTGGCTAACCCTCATCTAGAAGTTCCTGGTAGTGAAATATCATGAATGGTGCTGGTGCAGGTAATGGCCCCCTCTTCACTCTCAATGATCATCTGTACCGTAATTCCTGGGAAATCATTTCTGCTTTATTTTGATGCCTTTTTAAATTTCTCTACATGCTTTTGCTCCTATTGCTAGAGCCAACTTATAATGCTTCCTTTTGTTCTGTAGTTTTTATTTTTGATGTTTCAACTACATGGAACACTTATAGCAATATTTTACTAAATTACTGCTATGAAGAAAGAGCATACTAATCACTTAGAATGCCTATTTTTTATATGATGCTATCACCATACACTTGTCAGCAATCTTTAAATATTTGAAGGTTTGTGTTTCTAGTACTTAATTCATTTATCACCTACCTTTAAGGGATAATTGTGGGAGCATAATTTTAGCAACATCATTATGCCTGTTGATATAATCCAGAGCTGCTACGGTGGTGCAGTCCCTGATTATGTGTTCAATTAACTGCCATGTGTTGTTGGAACCTCTCATGCATCAGGTTTTCTTGTGTTGGATACTTTTAATAATTTATAGCAAAAGTAGTCCTACCAGGAATCATACAGCAATCCCATGGATGTACAAGTGACACATATCATGGTTTTTTTAATCTGCATTTTGGTAAAGAACGCACTCAGCTTAGGGCCAGATTTCTGATTTTTGGTCTGAGTTTCACTTGATTTGGGGCAAATCACTAACTTTTCCCAGGAACTATTTTATTTGAGTATTAAATGAACATGAAAGTGTTTAGCTTGCCTAACCTCCTGAGATTATTGTGCGGTTCAATTGGAATAATATATTTGAAAGCACTCTTAAGCCTGTAAAGCAGAGGCTAACTCTGACATGTGATGACTCTTAGTCCAGACACGTATTTTCCAGATGCTATATTCATAAACAGGAACAGACATTTTTACTTTCCATCTTATGTTTGTGCAGCTGAACAATTTTTATCCATATTTTCATGGTAGTAAAAGGCTGTTCTTTCCACATTTTTTACTATATGTGAATTCTCTAAAGGCAGGGACAAATCTCATACCTCTTTGTTTTCTCCATGAAACATGGACGCGAGGAAATGTTTTAACGTTAAAGTGCTTCAACTCGATTGCTTGCAAGTTGCTTGGTTTGAAGAATATACGTTGTTGGCTCTAACTTGCCCTTTCTATGGTCTTTATGTATTGGGCTTGTGAAATTAGAGGTTCCCGGTGCAATATGCTGCTTTGTCATGGAGGTAATGGGGCTACAATAATGACTTTTTGTCCACATAGGGGCATTTTAGAAGAACAAATTTTGACCACAGGGGCCTCCATTTTTATAACATCATCCCCATTCAAGAAGAGATCTGCCTACTTTTCCGTTTTGCTGATATAATTTGGTTTAGCTCTTTTTTTTTTTTGGTGGAAACATGAGTGACAAATATAAAACTAATAAACATGTATCCACTATCCAAGGGGAAGAGGAATAAAAGGGAACAGAGATGCAGCTGGGTTATAAGGTGCCTGTGGGAATTTAGAAATAAATTCCTTTGTGGTGAACAAATTAGGAAAATATGACACTTCTGTGAGGTAACAGCCCCATGTCAGGGCTTTTAACTTGGAGAGTAGAGTCCAGGTTTGTTTCAGCTGCTACTCACCACTTTTGGTGGTGCCTTTTTGCAGGGTACACACTGCATAGGGTCATGCAGTGACCCTGTACGTAAGGATCTAGAGTGACCACACTGAGTCCTTGTTTTTGGATAAAGGGAGAAGTAAAAAAAGAGATGATGTCCCTCACTACCGAAGAATCAGGCATCACTGAGAAGGAGGGGTAACTTCTCCTAATGAGACCCATCAATCTTTAGGGCATGGCTCTGGATATAAACAGCCACTTATCTCTCAAAATAGAACAATCAGCATTAATTTATTCCACAAATATTTATTGTGTATACAATATGCCACATCCTGGCAACATAGCAGTGATCAATTGCACAAGCTAATTTATTTTCCTGAATATTTCTCCACAACCTGTCCAACTCCTCCTTCTTATTCTTCAGGTCTTAGTTGAATGCCTCTTCTTCACCATCCCAACCCAAACTCCTATAAGTTTCTAGGTCTTCATACGCTATCTTTCATAACATTCTCTACTTTTGTGATTACTAGTTCAATGGCATTCTTTTCTAGTAGACTGTAAATTACATGAGATTAGGACAATGGCTGCTGGAGCCTAGTTGAGTGCCTGGCTTATAATAGGCCCTCAATAACTACTGGTTGATGAATGAGTGAATGAATGAATGAGTGAATGAATAACTACTAATTCACCTTTTAATAAACCTTGGTGAACACAGTGTTATGTATTTGAATGGGCGGTATTTACCTACCCTGGAAATCTAATGAGCTTTTAGGAAATCACTGAAGTTTCTTGCTTAGAGTTCTTCCTATAATCTCTGCCTAAGAGATCTTTAACAAGAGCACTTTAAATCAGAATATCAGAAGAAAGAAAGTCTTTTCAATAGTTTTAACAACAATACACCATCTTATATGACGAAAAGGAAATCTCAGAATTTCGTTCATGGGAGTGATTTATATGATTAATTGTGGCCTGCTGCTACAATACAGCAATAGTGATAAATAACAATGCACCAGGTTATTTTAATTGTAAAGCAGCAATTTCTCTGTCCTTTGATTGATCATGGTCACTGTAATCGTGACTGAAACCTTTCATTAACCTTTTTATATGGAATCTCTTGTTTTGAGGTAACATCATTATAAATCCTGTTTCCATGAGCAATACAACAAGCGCCCTTTCAAAAAGCACCTAAACTTCCTGGCACGGTGTGGCTGCAGAAAAGGAAAGCAGAAAGTAACCTTTTCTTCAAGCAAATCTAAAAACACACACACGGGGCTTCAAAAAGCCTTTGCTGTCTTCCCTCCTAGGGAGGTCTTATCATGATGTGGGGACACCCAGTGAGTATAATGTTCTAAAGACCCATAAAACATTATTTGACATGAAAATTTTGCCTCGCCTATGAGCTGCTGCTAATGAATTACATATGATGCAAGAAGCAGCATGGCTGAAATATTTTTATTAATACTAATAATATTTTTTGCTTATACAGCAACTTTCATTGGAGGAAACTGAATTGGAAAGGAAGCTTTAAAGACATACGGGGGTAAAATTACTGGCTCATAACTTTTAGACTTGCTGCTGCCCCTTCACCACGTTGGAGGCCGAGGCCTGGGTGCAAAGCTATGCCATTCACCTCAAACAATTTCAGTAGCTAAAGATTCCTGGCCTGCCATATTCCACAGGAAAACAGAGTGAAGCTTGTTTGTTTTTAAGGAGCAACAAACAGGTCTTTGTTTTCTTCTGGAAGTTCAACAAGTCCCATTGGAAAAAGAATGATAATGACCATTGAGGTGTGCTTTGTTGATGGCACGGGCAGAACACTTATTGTGTACCTGGCATTGTTTTAAGTGCTATCATGCACACATTTTAATTCCCACCACATCCTTGTGAAGTAGGTATTATATTTATCTTATATATGGGTTGACTGAGGTGCAGGGAAGTTAGGCAACTATCCTATTTGCCTAGATTCCTGCTAGGAAATGTTCCCACCTGTGACCCCTAAAGAGAACAGGGTAATTGGGCAACTGTTTCTTGGCGCATCCTCATGAGAGCATGCCCTATCTTTTGGCACTTAATGTAAATACCCTTGCATTCTATTCCCTTGGTACACATCATTCCTAGCTTTCCCAACTAGATCACAATCTCCATGATGAAGAGAATTTGAGCTTACGTTTATAACACTTATCTTGGATTTTTTGTAACTAAAAACCAGGTCATATATTTTAATCAGGGCATAAGTTGTTTTCTCATGGGGACAATGATAAACGCTTTCCCAACTAGATCACAATCTCCATGATGATGAGAATTTGAGCTTACGTTTATAACACTTATCTTGGGTTTTTGTAACTAAAAACCAGGTCATATATTTTAAACAGGGCATAAGTTGTTTTCTCATGGGGACAATGATAAAGAATTTTGAAATCAGGGCCATTCTGGTAAATGCAGGACATATGTCACCATAACTACTGCACTTTCTTTTATAGGAAAAATTGGGAGGAGAGTAGTCAGCTGTCGTTTTCAGGGTGTGTGCATTGTGCTAAAAAATTGAGGCCTGGTATTCTCTTTATGGGACAGATATACTTCAAGGAATTTGTTTAAGCTAATGCAACATCCAGAATGTAGAATTTATTTTAATGCAAAAATCTATCTTTTAATTTATATCTCTATGAAATGTTGTTTATATCTGAGTCAGGGCATCTAAGAAACCAAGTAAGCAATCTGAGACGCTTGGAGAAACTGGAATGGTATGTCTACCAAGGCTACTATTGAACATACAGAATTATTCCAGGTCCCTTCACCTATAGAAAATATCTCTGGTGGCCTGCACCTTGGGCCCAAGGTATAGAGTCTAACTCTCCATTGGACAGCCCTGAAGAGGTAAAAACTCTTTATTATACAACCTCCCCTTTTTTATTATTGTTTTCAAAGACTTCCAAACATTCTCGGTCATTTCACCAACAAGCCATCTCTTACTTTCTACTTCTGCAGTCATAGAATAGTGTTTCTCTGACAGTGTAACAAGGGGTAACCACGTGCCTTATATGTTCTGATAACATGTATAATGCGTATCAATTTCATGAGCAGCAAGTCAAAAATCATCTTTTAAGTGGATCCACAAATGATGTATCACCTCATTTATGTTGACTGTGTTACTTAAGGCTTCAAAAGTTAACTTTCCAAGTGGGTCAGCAGAGTATGATGCCAAAAGGGGAAATGAGGCCTGGAATCCAACCATTTGAGTTTAGCAACTCAGTTCTGTTTATCTCTTAGCTTGACCTTGATTGGCTCACTTACCCTCACTGAAACCCAGTTTCCTTATGGTAACAATGACTAATAAAACAAAGTAAGATAATGAATGTGAAAGTGCCTAAGAACTATACAATAGCATAAACAAGATAGGTCAGTATTTTTATTTACACCCAGTCTAGGAATAGTAATATGCAGGACACTTTCAATTGCAAGTGACAACTCAACATAAACTGGCCAGGATATAATAGCTTACTGGATTAAGAACAGTCAGTTCTGCTATAACCTGACATATTCATTTCTGAAAAGGACTGTATATGGTGGAGCTTATGGGTACAACTGTCTAAACCATAACTGTTTAATAGAAATATAATGCTAACCAAAAAATGCAAGCTACATATGTAATTCAAAATTTTCTATTGAGATGTTAAAAAAAAACACAAAATTAATTTGAAAATATATTCTATCCATCCATATATCCTAAATACTATTTTAATGTAGAGTCCATGTAAATTTTATAAATAGCTATTTTACATTATTTTTTCCTTTCATAAGAAAAAGAATGTAACATCTCCATTTAAGCAGTCCCATTTCAAGTTGCCACATGTGGTTTGTGGCAACTGTATTAGACAATGACAGTCTACAACCTGAGTCACATACTACCACTTGGACTCAATCTATTCCCCAGACTCCATGGATTGAGAGTGGGTAACAAGTGAATGGAAACTAACATTTATTCCTTAGAAAAGAGAAAATAAAATTTTAGAGGCAAAAGCATCTTCATCACCATCATCATCATTTGCCACCCTTGCAAAATTTAAGTTTTAAGAAATCAAAATTCCTAATTTCTAGGCCATTTTAGGATAAATTCCATTTAAATTAATTATGTAGTTCAGTGAAAAGGTAGCAGTTAAGCAGAGAGAGTGCTGAGCTGAGGTTTTGGAGATGAGATTTTTGACCCATCTCTATTAGCTCTATTAGCTGTCTGACTGAGCTGACCAAGTTCCCTGTCTTCATTCTTCATCTATAACATTAAAGGGTTAGAATAGGTGTTTTCTGAAGTGTTATTCCAAATCTAATATTGTTAAAATCAGTCTTATTGAGTTATAACTTATCCTACATTAAAAAAAAGAGTAACATGCTAAGTGTCCGGTCTTTTGGTGACCGGTCGACTATTCAACCAATCAAAGCATAATATGCTAATAATATACTAAGGCCACTCAACCATTCACTATGATGTGCACTGACCACCAGGGGGCAGACGCTCTGACCAGTAGGTTAGCTTGCTGGCTGATTGGGACTGAGTGAGATGAGCCAGACATGCCCTGGAGCCTTCCCGTGGTCTCTCCCCTGCTCCAATCATGCACCTGTGGGGTCCCTTGGCCTGGCCTGCACCCTCTTGCAATCCGGGACCTCTCAGGGGATGTTGGAGAGGCAGTTTTGGCCCGATCCCACAGGCCACTGCCCTTGGGAGGGCACCAGATGCAGGCTGGCGAGCACTGCTACGGCTGCGCAAGCCTCTCCTGATCGGGACTGATTGGGTGTGAGCCCATGGAAGGCACAGTGGGGCCAGGCTGAGCGGGAGCAAGCAGGTAGGAGCTGCAGGCAGCATTGGACTGCAGGTTTTGGCCTATCCCTGCAGGCCACTCAGAGGGACCCCACCCATGCACCAATTCGTGCCCTGGGCCTCTAGTATATAGTAAAATATGGCCATTTTAATATATATTTCATTGAGTTTTAACAAATTTAATATCCTTGTTTTCAAAATCTAGAAAACATTTCCATCTCTTCAAAATGCTACTTTGTACTACTTTCCAGGCAATATTTTGTAGATAAATATTTTTTTCCTAGTTTCTGGATCAAGTAACTTCCAGGCATGGCTGAAATCAGAGCTGAAATGGATTTGGATGGGTTTTCTGGGTCATATGATAAGAGTATTTTTAAGGTAATGGGAAGCTGTCATACTTTTTCAAGTGTTTGTACCATTTTATACTGACAATGTATGAGAATTCAGTTGCTTCATATCCTTGCCAATACTTGTTATTGTCAGTCTTTTTAATTTTGACCATTCTAATATGTGTGTGATGGTATTTCATTGTGGTTTTAATTTGTATTTTCCTGATGACTTAATGACAATCAACCTCTTTCTATGTGCTTATTAGCCATTTGTACAACACCTTTTGTGAAGTATTTGTTCAAATCTTTTGCTCATTTTAAAAACTGAGTTGTTTTTCTTATTATTTGTCAGGCATAGTTATAGCAAAGAATTTTTAGTCTTTACCTTGTATTTTATTTTTTTAATGACATATTTAGAAGAGCAAAGACTTTAATTTGGAGTCTAATTTATCATTTTATCTTCTATGATTCATGTGTTTTGTGTCTTAAACTAAGAAATTTTTACCTACCCTAAGGAAGATTTTATTCTGTACTTGTCTATAGTTTAATTTTTTACATTTAAGTATATTTTTAATTTTGTGTATGGTATGAGATAAGGTTATAGATTCACTTTATTCCAAAGAGATATCCAATTGTTTCACTGTTTTATTATCTTTTCCTCATTGAATTATCCATGCTGTTCATATCTACACTAATAAAAGAGAAACATGGTAATTAGCGACCGCTACCCTTTTCATTGGCTAATCAGTGAGTATATGCAAATTAACTGTCAGCCAAGATGGCAGCAGGCAGCTGAGAACAGGATGCTTGGTTGCCCCAGCGATGATAGAGGAAACCAAGGTTCCGGCCTGCAGCTGCGGGGCTCTGAGCTCCTGAAGCAACAGCTCCAAAAGATACAATGTTTCAATTATAGAAGCTAAAAGATTGCGGTTAATCTGCATACTCAGGCTCCAGGCGGTAGAGCGAAGCCAAACAGCCCTGAAGCCACAGAGCAGAGAGGCCTCACTGCCCGGGGATCAGCGGAGCCGCGAGGCCTCCCGGCCCCGGGATCAGCGGAGCCGAGAGGCCTCCTGGCCTGGGATCAGCGGAGCTTGATGGAAGCCCTGTGTGTTTATGCATCCTGGGGGTTCAGAAGTCCTGTCCTAGGCAGAGGCATATGGCGAAATTTTCGACTCTGAGAAGCAGCCTACGGGCTGGAAGGCGGCTCCTCTGACCTCAGTGCTGGAGAAGACCATTAAGCAGGAAACTAAAGAAACCGATTTTACATCATTTCCCAGGTGTAGAACAGTTGGCATGTAAGCCCCTGACCAGTGCCCAGCCTCTCCTCTGTCAGTCTATCTCACTCTTAGGTACCATGTTCTTTGTTCTGTCTTAACTGCAACTCATTTTTAAACTAGATTGCTTTTAAAAGAAGACTAAATAAAGTTTCCCTTAAGTTATTTAGGTGGTGCTGGGGCTGCTGGGGCCTGATAGAAGACACAAACACGCAACGGGGGGCCTGTACCCAGCAGCCCCAAGGCCCGCCACCTTGGTGCTGGGGCTGCTGGGGGTATCAGAGACACAAACCCGCAGGCCCGGCACCCAGCAGACCCAAGGCCTTCGTGGCAGCACTAAGGAGCAGCAAGCCAAGCGGTAGGAAGCAGCAAGCAGGTGGGCAGTAACAAGGGAGGGGTCCCGGACATTGAATTATCCATGCTGTTCATATATATATATATATAAAACATATATATGCAATAAGTTATATATATAAGCTATATGTAATATCAGGTAAGATAATATCATATATTTATATATTATTACTTATTGTTATAGTAATGTTACTTACTACTATAATATTGATGTTACTTCTTCCTATAACAATAAGTAATAATATATGAAATACATAGTATATTATAATAAAATAAATTTATGTATATATGAAAGAAACTTCTATGAAATGTTTATGCCATAGATTATTATTATTGTTTTTGTGTCTCTTGTATAAAGCAACTTGGAATGAAAGAGTTGAGCATGAGTCTCCTTTCTGAATGCATATGGGAGAGTAAGGAATTAGGGGATGGTCATATGTCCGGAGCCTTGACTACTGACTCCATCTCACATCTCTGCTAAGGAACCAATCATGTGAGGATGGGTCTTATCTACTAGCAATTACCATTCAGACTCTAAGGATTTGGCTTTCTGGTTATTCTTTCTCTCTTCCCCCTCTGTATCCTCCCATCTAAAGTTTATTTATTTATTTTTTTTACATGTTATTGTTTCTCTCCCCATTTTATGAGGACTAAAGTTTCTTATCATATGTCCATCATGCTGATTTCATGGATTTGTCCCCAAATGTATAGTCTATTATACACAAGTAAACTAGAACTATACGACAAAAATATTCTAAAACTATTCATACTAGACTTGTAGGGAAAGCAGTTTTTCTATTTTTAGAAACCTTATAAATAATCTAAATGTGACTTTGAATAATGGGTACTCCATGAGTTAGGATATCTCTTGTTTTGAAATTTTCTTGGCAAAAAAATGGTAAACGGACCCTCTCCATTACAATTTCCGTCATTGCCTGTATTTATTTTGCATTGCATTGAGTGGGTGCATTGCCCTAAGCTGTGGCAGATTTGATTTCCATAGTACTTGTTTCATTTTAGTTGGCCTTCTCACAACTTCTTCTTAGCACCCTGTCCTTGACTTCATAATATTGGGAGGACCTTGCTTGCAAATCAGCTTTTGGCAGAATGAGGCATCTTTATCCTTGAGGTCATATTTCAGGCTTTTGTTCAGTCACAAGTTCTGTTTGGATTTATCCTCGGTGTGTCTACTTGAATATTCAAAAAGTCATCAGCTAGTCTAATTTGTTTTTTTTTAGCCATGTAAAAGACTGATTTGCTTTGACAGGTGGATCAGAAACAGAATTGGAGCTATTTTATCTGGACCTAATTAAACAACCTTCATTACCGGCAGATATATGTTTGTGACTTAAAATTAGCATGATTGGAATTAAAACTCAAAATATAAGGCATTGAATTCAGATATGGCTGGTTTAAAAATAAATTCCATACATTTTAAATGCAGCAAGTCTGGCTTGTAAATATCCTATAGCGACAAATTCCACTTAGGGGTGTGTGTGTGTGTGTGTGTGTGTGTGTGTGTGTGCACGCGCGCGCGTGCGCATGCACACACGAGTGTGGCTGTACATAATAGTAAGATATGGCCAACACTTACGAAACAGTTTCAGAGCAGCATTCTAAAATATTTTTAAAACCTCATTTCTTCTCCTTTCCTTTAACCTCCAAGTATTGAGCTCTGTGTTGAGGATTTTTATGTAGCTTTCTTTAGCGTCAAAGGTTACATTCTCTAATCAAATTATTTCTATTCATCATTGTCGAGTTTCTGAGATTTTGTGATTGCCTTTTATTATACGGATCCTGATTGTGTGTAGTTGTATATGTATATAGACACAGTGGAACCTGTTTAAAATGTTCTTCCACATGTAACATTTGAAATCATATTAGACTTTTCTTATAGTGTTTTATTTCCTTAACAATTTGAGAAATATTTAAAAGTATTTAGTGTGTGTTTATATATATATATATACGCATTTATACATAATATAATTTTTAATTGTAGTTGTGCATTCTGGATAATGATGGGAACTTAGTAATTACCAAACAATTATAAAATATACTAGTAAGTATATATTTTGTCTTTCCTTAGACATTTTGAGAATTATTATGCACTTAGATATATGAGCCAGATTTTACCTTATGAAGAAAAATAAAAGGTTGAATAAAACATATTGACATTTCTGTTCAACATAAGGCTGCAGGAATTATGGTGGATTCCTTTTCCTAACAAATATTAATATGAGATTCCTGGTGTGATGAGAACTGGATATCAAGAATCTAATCCCTCCCCTTGCCTTTGTGCATCAGAAGCCCTCTCCAAATTATTAAAATGCCAGGTCTTTTGTGATACCTCTTGATGCATCATTGCAAATTTTAACTGCTTTAAAATACAAGCAAGAGTGAGCCTGTAGTATTTATAGCCTTCTTAAATAAAATAAAGCATTTGTGTTTATCCATGTCCTTTTAAAAATTTGAATTTCCAGGTGATCTTTTCTTTTTCATTCTCTTGCAGAATGAAAACAGCAGTTCCTGTGTGTGTTTGTCACCTTTGCTTGGATTTGTCCAGCCCTTCCTGTTACTCATGAGGAGTCTAGTTCACCTATTGCTCTTGAACTTTGTTCAATCATTTCTTTCATGAAAAAGAGGTCCTGCCCTAGCTGGTTAGGCTTAGTGCATAGAGGGTCAACCTGTGGACTGAAGGGTCCCAGGTTCAATTCTGGTCAAGGGCACATGCCTGAGTTGCAGGCTCTATCCCCAGTAGGGGGCATG
>NW_005371694.1:879967-882424 GCF_000412655.1 Myotis brandtii
ATTTGAGAGCATTAGAATGAGCTAATTGGAAAATTTGAATCATTAAGTCCTTGGATTTATCTTCTTCTTCATTACAGGTAGCCCTGTCATCTTATACAAAGATGTTTACTGTTCTTTCCTTTTCTCTCCTTAATGCATTGAGAATTATGGCAATGTCTGTACCCAAGCTTACTAGATTGTATAAAGCAAAACCCTTTGCTCTGGAAGATTATCCAAATCATGGGCTACATTTAGTGAGATGCTGGACAAGGAAGGTTGCCTTATGCCCATCAATATATGAAAGGCTCTGTGTTTCTAAAATTCCATCAGCTTTCCTTCCTCAAAGTCTATCACATCACATAGCATTAAAGACTGTGATACATTGTGTGTGTGTGTGATTTTTGAGATAGGCAAACATACATTTGAATCCTCACCTCTCAATTTACAGGCCTTGTGACCTTGGTCAAGTTACTTAATGTCACTAAGCTTCACTTTCCTCACCTGTAAACCAAGGTAATCATAGTCCCTCACTCAAGGAGAAGTGAGGACTAAATAAAGAGAGTAGAGTGTTGTGGTTGGGAGCACAGAGCCTGGGGCTGCATGGCCAAAATGCCATGCGTTTTTGTGCAATTCATTTAACCTTTCATTGCTTCAGTTTCCTCTTCTGAACATGTGGATTGTAAGCATCTACTCACAACATTGTGAGGATTAAAGTAGATAATAACTTTAAAGTATTTGTAACCATACTTGATTGTGGGATGGGTCCAGCATTATTTTAGATGCTGGAGAGACAGATGTGAACAAAAGTTCTTATCCACTTTAGCTCTCATTCTAATGGGTGAAATAAGACATTTTTAAAAAGCAAATAAATATCTATATATATATATCCTATCTAATAAAAGAGAAACATGGTAATTAGCGTACCACAGCTACCCTTCCCATTGGCTAATCAGGGAGATATGCAAATTAACTGCCAACAAAGATGGCGGTTAATTTGCATACATAGGCGCAATGATGGGAGGCAAAAGGGGAAAGAGGAAGAAAGGTGGCAGGCAACATCTACTCAATGTTGTGAGTAGATGCTTACAATCCACATGTTCAGGAGAGGAAACTGAAGCAATGAAAGGTTAAATGAATTGCACAAAAACGCATGGCATTTTGGCCATGCAGCCCCAGGCTCTGTGCTCCCAACCACAACACTCTACTCTCTTTATTTAGTCCTCACTTCTCCTTGAGTGAGGGACTATGATTACCTTGGTTTACAGGTGAGGAAAGTGAAGCTTAGTGACATTAAGTAACTTGACCAAGGTCACAAGGCCTGTAAATTGAGAGGTGAGGATTAAAGTGCCCGCCCCCCAGCCAGTGATCGCCATTGGAAAGCCCCGCAGCAGGCCAGGCAACACCCCCGGCCTGGGGTGCTGGTGATTGCCATGGCATCGGAGGAAGAGAGAGCCCGGGTGCAGGACCCCCAGGGCCAGGGGTGCTGGTTGGCCTGCGGCCCCCTGATCTGCCATGGCGAAGGGAGGGGCGGGGCCCCAGGCACGGGCACCCCAGTCACAGGGTGCAGCTGTGCCTGCAGTCCCCTGATCTGCAATCTTGAAGGGAGGGGCGGGGCAGCAGGCATGGCAGCACCCTGGGCACCGGGTGTAGGCCCAGGGTGCAGCCGAGCCTGTGGCCCTCTCGAAGGGAGGGGCCCCCTGGTATGCGATTGTGAAGGGAGGGGCGGGGCAGCAGGCATGGCAGCATCCTGGGTTCTGGGTGCAGGTCCAGGGTGCAGCCTGCCTGCGGCCATCTGATCTGAGATGCGAAGGGAGGGGCAGGGCCACAGGCAAGGCGGCACCCAGGGCACCGGGTGCTCAGGTGCCTGTGGTCCCCTGATCTGAGATCAGGAAGTGAGGGGCGGGGTCCCAGGCACAGTTGCACCGGGGGGACCTGATCGCATCCCCAGCAGCGAGGCAGGGAGGGACCCAGAACACGTGGAAGGCCTCCTGCCTGGCAGCGGGGGACCGATCATGTCCCTGGCGATGAGGCAGGGAGGGACCCAGAACACAGGTCTTTATTTATTTTATTTTTTTTAGATTGTGTAATTATTTATTACAAATAAACGGTGGTTTCACATCTGTCAAAAACGGGTCCTCTTTTTACATGTGTGTGCAGGTTCTGATGTACAAGAAAGGGTCATGTGCTTAGTTCGTCCATGCAAAGCTCACAGGTACATCACTAATTACTTTAAAAATAGAATGATCTCTTTTTGAACCAATCTGTTTAGATTCAGGATTAGTAAAACAGTATGGCACTAATGAAATACAGTGATGGTTCTGGGCATGTGAAGGGTGAGGGACAGAAGGGTATATATGGCCTTCCCTTCAGTTCTGCTGGAGAGATGAGCTCCGAGGGCCCAAGCTGCTCCATGCCCAGAGGAGGTGGGTGTGGTCAGTGGCTCTGTTTCAGAACTTCTTGCCAAGCAGAGAGCTTACC